>NC_088409.1:66427310-66645946 GCF_034236695.1 Oncorhynchus nerka | reverse complement strand
ACACACTCTAACTACACAATTATCTTGGATACGAAGACAGCAAAGACAACTATGTAGCTAGCTAATACTACACTAATCAAGTCGTTCAGTTGAGTGTGATAGTTACTACAGTGCTACGGTAGCCGGTGAACGTATGCTAGCTGGCTAGCTGCTAGGCAGATAGGAGGAGGACGACGAAATACGATAATAACGCAATTATCACTCTAAGACTCTACACTCTAAACTACACAATTATCTTGGATACGAAGACAGCAAAGACAACTATGTAGCTAGCTAACACTACACTAATCAAGTCGTTCAGTTGAGTGTGATAGTTACTACAGTGCTACGGTAGCCGGTGAACGTATTGGGCAGATAGGAGGATCGACGAAATACGATAATTACGCACTATCTTTGATACAACGACGACTATGTAGCTAGCTAAGAAGAAATTGCTAAGATTAGACAAATCAGACCGTTGTATTATAATGAAATGTAATGTAATGAAAAAGTTATACAACCTGCAGACCGGAGCGCGGATGCGAAATGTAATGTAATGAAAAAGTTATACGGCCTCGCTCCAACCCGGAAGTATGTCTCGTTAAGTTAAGAAAAATAAGTGATAAGTAAAAATAGAAAATAAAAGTAACAAATAATAATTAAACAGTAAAAGCAGTAAAGTAACAATAGCGAGTATATATACTGTGGGTACCGGTACAGAGTCAATGTGCGGGGGCACTGCTTAGTCGAGGTAAAATGTACATGTAGATATAGTTAAAGTGATTATGCATAGATAATAAACAGAGAGTAGCAGCAGCGTACAAGAGAGGTCTGGGTAGCCCTTTGATTAGCTGTTCAGGAGTATTATGGCTTGGAGGTAGAAGCAGAGAAGAAGCCTTTTGAACCTAGACTTGGCGCTCCGGTACCACTTGCCGTGCGGTAGCAGAGAGAACAGTCTATGACTAGGGTGGCTGGAGTCTTTGAAAATTTCCTCTGACACCGCCTGGTATAGATGTCCTGGATGGCAGGAAGCTTGGCCCCAGTGATGTACTGGGCCACACACACTACCCTCTGTAGTGCCTTGCGGTCTGAGGCCGAGCAGTTGCCATACCAGGCAGTGATGCTCTCGATGGTGCAGCTGTAGAACCTTTTGAGTATCTGAGAACCCATGCAAATCTTTTCAGTCTCCTGAGGGGGAATAGGTTTTGTCGCGCCTTCTTCATGACTGTCTTGGTGTGCTTGGACCATGTTTTTTTGTTGGTGATGTGGACACCTAGGAACCTGAAGCTCTCAACCTTCTCCACTACAGCCCTGTCGATGAGAATGGGGGCATGCTCGGTCCTCCTTTTCTTGTTGTCCACAATCATCTCCTTTGTCTTGATCACGTTGAGGGAGAGGTTGTTGTCCTGGCGGCAGGTCTCTGACCTCCTCCCTATAGACTCTCGTTGTTGTCAGTGATCAGGCCTACCACTGCTGTGTCATCAGCAAACTTAATGATGGTGTTGGAGTCGTGCCTGACCGTGCAGTCATGAGTGAACAGGGAGTACAGGAGGGGCCTGAGCACGCACCCCTGTGGGGTCCCCGTGTTGAGGATCAGAGTGGCGGATGTGTTGTTACCTACCCTTACTACCTGGGGGCGGCCCGTCAGGAAGTCCAGGATCCAGTTGCATAGGGTGGTGTTTCGTCCCACGGTCCTTAGCTTAGTGATGAGCTTTGAGGGCAATATGGTGTTGAACACTGATTTGTAGTCAATGAATAGCATTGTTCCTTTTCGTCCTGGTGAGAAAGGGCAGTGTTAGGGCGGTAGGCAAATTGAAGTGGGTCTAGGGTTTCTAGGATAATGGTGTTGATGTGAAACATGACCAGCCTTTTAAAGCATTTCATGGCTACAGACGTGAGTTCTACGGGTCGCCAGTCATTTAGGCTGGTTACCTTAGTGTTCTTGGGCACAGGGACTATGGTTGTCTGCTTGAAACATGTTGGTATTGTTGGGCCCAGGGACTATGGTGGTCTGCTTGAAACATGTTGTTATTACAGACTCAGACAGGGAGAGGTTGAAAATGTCAGTGAAGACACTTGCCAGTTGGTCAGCGCATGCTCAGAGTACATGACCTGGTAGTTTGTCTTGTGAATGTTGACCTGTTTAAAGATCTTACTCACATCGGCTGTGGAGAGCGTGATCACCCATTCATCTGGAACAGCTGATGCTCTCATGCATGTTTCAGTGTTACTTTCCTCGAAGCGAGCATAGAAGTAACTTAGCAGGCTCTTAACTTGGCAGGTTCGTGCCACTGGGCCGCTCTCAGCTGTGCTTCCCTTTGTAGTCTGTAATTGTTTGCAAGCCCTACCACATCCGATGATTATCGGAGCCGGTGTAGTATGATTCGTTCTTGGTCCTGTATTGATGCTTTGCCTGTTTGATGGTTCGTCTGAGGGCATATTGGAATTTCTTATAAGTTTCCAGATTAGAGTCCTGCTCCTTGAAAGCTGCAGCTCGACGCGAATGTTGCCTGTTGCCAATACATGGCTTCTGGTTGGGGTATGTACGTACAGTCACTGTGGGGACGACGTCATCGATGCACTTATTGATGAAGCCAGTGACTGATGTGGTGTACACCTCAATTCCATCGGAAGAATCTTGATGCATTGATGAATACACCATTCTAGCAAAACTGTCCTTTAGCTTAGCATATGCTTCATCTGACCTCTTTTTTATTGACCGGGTCACTGGTACTTCCTCATTTAAATTTTTGCATGTAAACAGGAATTAGGAGGATCGAATTATGGTCAGATTTGCCAAATGGAGGGCGAGGGAGAGCTTTGTACGTGTCTCTTTGTTTGGAGTAAAGGTGGTCTAGAGTTTTTTCCCTCTGGTTGCACATTTAACATGCTAGTAGAAATTTGGTAAAAAGGGATTTAAGTTTCCCTGCATTAAAGTCCCGGACAGTAGGGGCGCCGCCTGTGGATGAGTGTTTTCCTGTTTCCTTATGGCGGTATACAGCTCATTGACTGCAGTCTTAGTGCCAGCATCGGTCTGTGGTGGTATGTGGACAGCTACGAAAATACAGATGAAAACTCTCTAGGTAGATAGTGTGGTCTACAGCTTATGACATACTTTACCTCAGGCGAGCAAAACCTTGAGACTTCCTTATCGTGCACCAGCTGTTGTTTACAAATATACATAGACCGCCACCCCTTGTCTTACCATAGGTTGCTGTTCTATCCTGCCGATATAGTGTAAAACCTGCCAGCTCTATGTTCTTCATGTCGTCGTTCAGCCACGACTTGGTAAAACATATGATATTACAGTTTTTGTTGGACTCGTTAAAGGAAAAAGCTTCTTCCAGTAGTAATCGCTGTTCTGAGGTCCAGAAGTTATTTTCGTTCATAAGAGACGGTAGCAGCAACATTATGTACAAAATAAGTTACAAACAACGCAAAAGAAATAATCAAATAACCCAGTTGGTTAGGAGCACGTAAAATGTCAACCATCCTCTCCAGCGCCATTCTGCTAATATCTGGGGAGATATTTAAGAATAAAGCAGAAACAGGTGGACCAGGTAGTTAGGGCAAATTCCAGACTGGCTGGTCCTTCCTTAGCTCAGTTGCCGGTCTAAGAAGTTTGTAACCATAGAGGTAGATAGAGGACTCTCGTGCCCAAAAGCCAATTTTAGCATGGGCTGCGCCATTGAGGACTTTCACCATTTTTAAGTAGTAACTGTGTGGGACTTCCTATGTTAAGGAAGGATCACATAATTCCATACAGGTCACCAGGGGGGATTAGCCAATTAATTATACCTAGGAGCCAACCTTGGCTTTATTCACAGTGGCAGTATGTACCATTCCAGTTTGCTTGTCAGATCGTAGAAGTAGTAGAAGAAAATGTACTATTTCAAAATGGAGATGGCCTTAATGACGCTTCCAGTGCTCTCACAGATACCATAATGGGACAGATACACTGATGCAATGTCTATCTGAGTCCATGTTTGTTACACAAACTGAGGTTTGGGTGAAGTGTAATTGAGTGGGGAATTGGGCTGATCTTTGTCATTGTACATGAAGCTCCAAAATGAATTGGAATTATTTTAATTCATATATACAATAAGTAATGCAAAGATGTATTCATTGTAGCATGATTAAATTAATAACCAGCTTTTTTATCATGTGAATGGATTCATCCCTTTTATTGTACATGAAATTGTGTGTATTTTACTAGGACAAGAAACAAAATCCTTATATCAAAAGGATCTACTTGTAACGGCAGATCTCCTCTTCCTCTGAAGAGGAGTAAGGATCGGACTAAGATGCAGCGTGGTAAGTGTCCATAATGGTTTTTAATAAAGACAAATGAACACTCGAACAAAAACAATGAAGTGAAATCTACAACAACCGAAACAGTACCATGTGGCGACAAACACACACACGGAAACAAACACCCACAAACCAACAGTGAAACCCAGGCTACCTAAATATGATTCTCAATCAGAGACAACTAACGACACCTGCCTCTGATTGAGAACCATACTAGGCCGAAACAGAAACCAAACATAGAAAAACAAACATAGACTGCCCACCCCAACTCACGCCCTGACCATACTAAATAAAGACGTAAATAAAGGTCAGAACGTGACACTACTAGATCCGTCATGTCTGGAAGAATACTTTACTGCCCATTTGTGGAAGCAGAATTTATTGGATCCTTAAATCCTTTTTCTCTTTCTCCAACCCCCCTGAAACACACATGCATGCCCACTGACATGTGACACAGCAGCATCCCTGATTTGACTTTCCAACAGTAAAATACATTTAAAGGAAATGCATCAGAATTTACAGAAATTAAATGCAATACAAAGGAGAATCAAAAGATTGGGTTGATGATAAAAATAAAACAAACGTAGAAACATAGGCTCCCTGTGTGCAGCTACAGCTACAGCCCCACTCCACCACCTCCTTAGCGTCCTTTGAGTGGCGACCCTCGCCGCCGACCTTGGCCTAGGAACTCTAACAAGGGACCCCACTGGCAGCTCGGGACTGAGGTAGTTCATGACCGAGGGGTAGCTCAGGCCTGAGGGGTAGCTCAGGAGAGGAGCCAGCGATAGGAGGGAACACGGCTGGCAAGGAAGCCCGAGAGGCAGCCCCAAAAATGTCTTGGGGGGAGGCACACGGGGAGTGTGGCTAAGGCAGGTAGGAGACCTGCGCCAACTCTCCGTGCTTACCGGAGAGCAAGAGGGACCGGGCAGGCACCGTGTTATGCGGTGGAGCGCATGGTGTCCCCGGTGCGTGTGCATAGCCCGGTGCGGTACATTCCAGCTCCTCTTATCGGCCGGGCTAGAGTGGGCATCGAGCCAGGTGCCATGAAGCCAGCTCTATGCATCTGGTCTCCAGTGCGTCTCCTCGGGCCGGCGTACATGGCACCAGCTTTACGCATGGTGTCCCCGGTTCGCCAGCACTGGCCTGGCAACGGGGAGCATTCAACCAGGTAAGGTTGGGCAGGCTCGGTGCTCAAGAGCTCCAGTGCGCCTGCACGGTACGGTCTATCCGGTGCCACCTCCATGCACCAGCCCTCCAGTGGCAGCCCCCCGCACCAGGCTGTCTCTCCGTCTTCTCCCTACAGGTGCTCCCGCCTGTCCAGCGCTTCCAGAGCCTTCCTCCTGCTCAGCGTTTTCAGAGTCTCCCGTCTGTCCTGAGCCACCAGAGCCTCCCGTCTGTCCTGAGCCGCCAGAGCCTCCCGTCTGTCCTGAGCCGCCAGAGTCTCCCGTCTGTCCTGAGCCACCAGAGCCACCAGTCTGTCCTGAGCAGCCAGTCTGTCCTGAGCCTCCAGAGCCGCCAGTCTGTCCTGAGCCGCCAGAGCCGCCAGTCTGTCCTGAGCCGCCAGAGCCGCCAGTCTGTCCTGAGCCATCAGCCAGCCAGGAGCTGCCAGAGCCGTCAGCCAGCCAGGAGCCGCCAGAGCCGTCAGCCAGCCAGGAGCCTCCAGAGCCGTCAGCCAGCCAGGAGCTGCCAGAGCCGTCAGCCAGCCAGGAGCTGCCAGAGCCGTCCTTCACTCCTGAGCTGCCGGAGTCTCCCGCCTGTCCGGCATCTCCCGCCTGTCCGGCGCGGCCGGAGTCTCCCGCCTGTCCGGCGCTGCCGGAATCTCCCGGTCCATACGGGACCCATGGCTAGGGTCCCCAGTCGGAGGTCGGCGGCGAGGGTCGCCGCTCGTAAGAGGCCACGGGGTGGTTGAGGAGGCGGACAAAAACTGTGGTAAAGTGGGGTCCACGTCCCACGCCAGAGCCGCCACCGCGGACAGACGCCCACCCAGACCCTCCCCTATAGGTTCAGGTTTTGCAGCCGGAGTCCGCACCTTTGGGGGTACTGTCACGTTCTGACCATAGTTCTGTTATTTTATTATTTGTCTTAGTGTGGTCATAGCGTGAGTTGGGGTGGGCAGTCTGTTTGTTTTTCTATGTTGGTTTTTGTGTTCGGCCTAGTATGGTTCTCAATCAGAGGCAGGTGTCGTTACTTGTCTCTGATTGAGGATCATACTTAGGTAGCCTGGGTTTCACTTTTGGTTTGTGGGTGTTTGTTTCCGTGTGAGTGTTTGGGCCACACAGTACTGTTTTGGTTTTCGTTTTGTTCACATCGTTTATTGTTTTGTATTTTAGTGTTCAGTTCGTTTTGAATAAATCATCATGAACACTTACGACAATGCGCTTTGGTCCGATCCTTCTTCCACCTCTGAATGCCGTTACAACTACAGACTCCCTGGTTCGAATCCAGGCTGTATCACAACCAGCTGTGATTGGGAGTCCCATAGGGAAGTGCACATTTGGCACAGCATCGTCCGGGTTGGGCCGGTGTAGGCCGTCATTGTAAATAAGAATTTGTTCTGAAGTGAAAATAGATGTTTTAGGCCTACTGTATATATCCTGTTCTTATATTTCACTTAAGAAGACAATGCCAGTTATGTGGATAATTGTTATCTTAGGCCTACTACTGATTCGAGTTCATTTCCACCTATTGTTGAAGCATTAACTTTAACATTGATCTTGTGTCTAATCCTCTGACTGATAAAAGTCATGTTTGTCTTTGGGGAGATTTACTCAAACATCAAGCCACCATAAAACACTGCCTTCCTCTCTCATAGGCCTGAATGTTCATTTTTCCCATTGACATAACTGCACGATTGAGGCAAAAAATTGCGAAGATCCAAATGTATTTTTCAAGTTAGAATTCTATGCATACTCCCTTGATCAAAGCATCCGTCCATACACAATACTAAGCACTTCATATGTGACACAGTAAGGCCCAATCAATATAATGATCATAAACAAGCCTATTTAAGTTAGAATTGAATTATGAACTTTTCCCAAAACAGGGGAATTAGCTTTCCTATGTCCTCCTCACTGTTTGCACTAGAGACATGTGTACCACCTATGCTTCACTATTTTATAATATGCCCACCAATCAATCCTATTACATATGGAGAGAGGCTGGCCAAAATAAGACATGCTTGTAAAAACATACTAGATCTGTACCCTAAAATATGAATCTTCATGATTGCTTCATTGTGCCATTGAATTTAGTGGCTATTTGCTTATAGTTGTAATCACTGACTGTACACATGGCAATGGACTTTCACAGTTGCTCAAAGACTATTAAATGTTTGCATCAGGTTGCATTGTATTTAACCTTTACATGTCTCTTGCCATATCATCTTCATATTCAGACCCAGTAACAGCACAAAGGCAGTAATTCAATCAATTTCAGATGAAGTAGAATCACACTGTGGTTCACTTAGAATGTTACACTGTACCAGAGGTGTTCTCCGTGTTAACACTGACACACCCCACAAACTTTTCCTCTCAGGGACATTATCATGGAATATTGGTGTGAAACAACACCTGTGCTTAAATTACAGTGTGCGCATATCTTGAAGAATTAGGCAGAAACAGACTGGCCAGGCAGTTAGGGCAAATGCCAGATGGGCTGGACAATCTTTAGCTCAGTGGCCGGTATAAAAAGTTTGAAAGCATAGAGATAGAGAACTTGTGTGGCCAAAAGTCACTAGAGTAGTAACTGGGTGGGACTTCATATGGGTTAAGGAAGGATCACATAATTCCATGAAGGTCACCATGAGAGATCAGCCAATGAATCATACTTGTGGGCAAACTGCAGGTGGCAGTAAATCACCAACTTTACACCTGTTCAAACAACACTCTCCGAGTGGCATTATGCAACCTTTCAGATTGTTTGCCAACTCATAGAAGTAGTAGAAGAAGAAAATGGACAACTTCAAAATGTAGATGGCCTCAATGGCGCTGCCCGTACTCTCACAGACGTCCTATTGGGACAGATACGCTGACGTCTATGTTTGTAACACAAACTGAGGTGTCTTTAGATTAAGTGTATTTGAGTGGGGAATTTGTCATGTTATGTCTTGTCCCTGTGCTTTCTCTTCTCTTCGTTTCCCCCTGCTGGTCGTATTAGGTTACTATCTTTCTCTCTCTCTATCGTTCCGTTCCTGCTTCCAGCTGTTCCTCATTCTCCTAACGACCTCGTTTACTCTCTCACACCTGTCCCCTCTTTTGCCCTCTGATTAAGTCTCTATTTCTCTCTCTGTTTCTGCTTCTGTCCTTGTCGGATTCTTGTTTGCTTTGCCCTTGTCCCGTCCTGTCGTAATCTGCCTCTTTATTAGATGCTACGTGTGAGCAGGTGTCTTTGTCCTCTACGGCCCGCGCCTACCCTGAGGGACCTGCAGTCTGTTGCCGCTAGCCCTGCAATTCTCCTCTACTACTAGAAGGAGGACTCTCCTGCAAAGATAGAGGATTTATGTTTTCCCTGTTTGGACATCTCCTGTAAAGATTGAGGATTTATGTTTTCCCTGTTTGGACATTAAAAGACTCTGTTTCTGTTGAATCGCTGTTGGGTCCTCACTCATCTGCATAACAGAATTGGGCTGAACTTCCTCATTTTACATGAAGCTATTTAAAAAATGCATTTGAATTATTTTCAATTACAGAAACAATAAATGATGCAAAAATAGTTGTATTTATTTTAGGATGACGAAATTAATAAACTATTTGATCAAGAAAATGCATACATGATTTGTTTATTTTACTTTCTAATTCACATTTCTTCAAAATATCAAAAGGATCTACTAGATCCGTCATGTCTGGAAGAATACTTTACTGCCCATTTGTGGAAACAGAACTTATTGCATCCTTACATCCTTTTTCTCTTTCTCCAACCCCCCCTGAAACACACATACATGCCCACTGACATGCTAAAGTGGAAGGATCAGCAACACAGCACCATCCCTTATTTGACTTTCCTACAGTAAAATAGGCTTAACAAAATGCATAATAATTCACAAAAAAAAAAAAAAATACAAAGGAGAAACAAGCGATTAGGTTGATGATAAAAACATCCAGTTCTGGCGGCTCACATTCTGTCACAAGTTCTTGTGATACCTGGGATTCAAACCGGCAACCCTTGCCCTGCTGCTGTACCATCTAAAGTCATAATTGGTACCAGTTTACGTTCAGATTTTAGATGAGGAAAATCAAGAGAGTTAGGAAAGATTCTTGTTCTTATCATTTTTGTAATACATGTTCTGATCTCCTTGGTCCTAATACCATATATGATAGGGTGTACCAGTGGTGGGAAAAGAATGGACTGTACTGATATTAATACATTAACCTCCTTGCTAACTGTGCTGTGCCTGTTGTAAATAACAGAAAAAAGGATGGCTGTTGAGAAGTTGATGAAAGTGATCAAGTGGGGAGCACATGTATTAAAAGCCTTAGTTCGTGACTCCTTTGAGACTTTCAAGCAAACAAGTAATATTTTGATGTATGAGAGCACAACTAACACAAAAGGTAAAACCACTAGACTTGCTATCATACATATACCATACAGGTTACTCAGTGCACTTTCAACACAGGAGAGTTTAACAACTGCTAAGTTATCACAAAAAAGCTTGTTGATATTGTAGCTGCACACAGGCAGCCTAGAAGTGATAAATATTTGAAAAGCAAGCATAGTTATGGGAATAAAATATACCAATGCTACCAACATCTTCACTTTAGAAGGGGTCATAATGCTATGATATTGCAATGGCTTACAAATTGAGACATACCTGTCATATGCCATCACTGCTAGAATAACGTAAGCACACGTTGCATATACACTGCTGAAAAACACCTGCAATAAACAACCTTTGTGAGAGATGTCCTTTATGTCATTAACAAGATTGTCCATGATCTTCGGACAGACGGATAAACACCCAATCAGTCCATTCACCGCCAAGTTGAACAGAAATATGTACATGGGCTTGTGTAAGTGTGATTCTAAGTAGATGACAAGCATGAGACTGATGTTGGCAAATATTGTAATGAAGAAAAGCAAAAATGTGAAGAAAAAAGCTGCGTAGTTGAGTGGGCCTGGAGGTCCATACGCAGTGAAAAATACAGTGCTATGCAAGACAGTTTGGTTCATATTTCCTGAGGAAAAGACAATTATAATCAGAAGTTATCAGACATCATTTTACATATAATAAAATGCAGTAATAAAATAAACGTTTAGAAAATGTGCAAATGTCAAAATAGTTACCATCAGGTTAATACACTAGAGTTGGTGTGAATGAATTTGATGAAGATGAGAACATTCTCAAATGAACAGTCTTCCAAGTAAGATGTTGGCTGGCGTGATACATTTGAGCCTTTTTTATACCTTCACCATATCATAATTGACATGAGTATTTTTAGTATTTTCCAAATTAAAGCAATGTCTTAGAGAGATGTCACCCAATGGCATTAATTAAGGATGTATTTGTATCACTTCGTTTGAGATCAGGGAGGTGTTTGTGTTTGTTTGACTGTATTCCAATTATTTTGGTTCACTTAAATGGGCAATCTTACATTTTCAAACTTTTAAAAGAATCATATACACCCATTGATTCTTGAAAAATATAACTTATGGGCTTAGTCAACTGTCTTACCCCATAAGAACCCAAAATATAAGCTTGTTTCACTCCATTGTTTATAAACAATATAACTGAAAACAAACACTGTATAGCCTCAAAACATGGTTAAAACTATGATTTTGATATCATGGATGGTCAGTCCTTGCTTCTATGAATTTGGACGATATATACCACCGCCAACAACAGGTTGACTTTATTAGGGGTCTTAATGGTGTGGTACTGCAAGGGCTTACAAATAGAGTCAAACCGGTCACAGGCCATCACTGTTAGAATCAGATATGAATAGACTCTACTGAAAGAGATTGGATTAAACAGTCAAGCGAGATATCTTGGATTCCCACGAGGAGGTATCTCATGATCTTTGGACAGACTGAAGAACTTTCAATTACAGCCAAGTGGAACAAAAACATGTAGACTTGTTTCAATGGAGATGACCATGAGAAACAGGAGTCACGTTCTGACCTGAGTTCTTTTGTTATGTCTTTGTTTTAGGTTGGTCAGGGCGTGAGTTGGGGTGGGTTGTCTATGTTCGTTTTTCTATGTTGTGTTTTGCGTTTTGGCCTGATATGGTTCTCAATCAGAGGCAGGTGTCGTTAGTTGTCTCTGATTGAGAATCATACTTAGGTAGCCTTTTCCCACCTGTGTTTCGTGGGTGATTGTTTTCTGTCTTTGTGTATGTCACCAGACAGGACTGTTTCGTTTCGTGTCATTCTCTTTGTTATTTTTGTTTTAGTGTTCTGTGTTTAATAAATTCATCATGAACACGTACAACGCTGCACATTGGTCCTCCGATCCTTCATACCCCTCAGACGAGGACGACGAACGATACAACAGGTTAAGAGACAAAGTTTAGACATACAGTGGGGCAAAAAAGTATTTAGTCAGCCACCAATTGTGCAAGTTCTCCCACTTAAAAATATGAGGCCTGTAATTTTCATCATAGGTAGACTTCAACTATGACAAACAAAATGAGGGAAAAAAATCCAGAAAATCACATTGTAGGATTTTTAATGAATTTATTTGCAAATGATGGTAGAAAATAAATATTCGGTCACTTACACACAAGCAAGATTTCTGGCTCTCACAGACCTGTAACTTCTTCTGTAACTTCTTCTTTAAGAGGCTCCTCTGTCCTCCACTCGTTACCTGTATTAATGGCACCTGTTTGAACTTGTTATCAGTATAAAAGATACCTGTCCACAACCTCAAACAGTCACACTCCAAACTCCACTATGGCCAAGACCAAAGAGCTGTCAAAGGACACCAGAAACAAAATTGTAGACCTGCACCAGGCTGGGAAGACTGAATCTGCAATAGGTAAGCAGCTTGGTTTGAAGAAATCAACTGTGGGAGCAATTATTAGGGAATGGAAGACATACAAGACCACTGATAATCTCCCTCGATCTGGGCCTCCACGCAAGATCTCACCCCGTGGGGTCAAAATGATAACAAGAACGGTGAGCAAAAATCCAAGAACCACACGGGGGGACCTAGTGAATGACCTGCAGAGAGCTGGGACCAAAGTAACAAAGTCTACCATCAGTAACACACTACGCCGCCAGGGACTCAAATCCTGCAGTGCCAGACGTGTCCCCCTGCTTAAGCCAGTACATGTCCAGGCCCGTCTGAAGTTTGCTAGAGAGCATTTGGATGATCCAGAAGAAGTTTGGGAGAATGTCATATGGTCAGATGACACCAAAATATAACTTTTTGGTAAAAACTCAACTCGTCGTGTTTGGAGGACAAAGAATGCTGAGTTGCATCCAAAGAACACCATACCTACTGTGAAGCATGGGGGTGGAAACATCATGCTTTGGGGCTGTTTTTCTGCAAAGGGACCAGGATGACTGATCCGTGTAAAGGAAAGAATGAATGGGGCCATGTATCGTGAGATTTTGAGTGAAAACCTCCTTCCATCAGCAAGGGCATTGAAGATGAAATGTGGCTGGGTGTGTGAAAACCTTGTGAAGACTTACAGAAAACGTTTGACCTCTGTCATTGCCAACAAAGGGTATATGACAAAGTATTGAGAAACTTTTGTTATTGACCAAATACTTATTTTACACCATGATTTGCAAATAAATTCATAAAAAATCCTACAATGTGATTTTCTGGATTTTTTTTCTTCTGATTTTGTCATAGTTGAAGTGTACCTATGATGAAAATTACAGGCCTCTCTCATATTTTTAAGTGGGAGAACTTGCACAATTGGTGGCTGACTAAATACTTTTTTGCCCCACTATACATCAAACAGAAATATACAGTTGAAGTCAGAATTTTACATACACCTTAACCAAATACATTCCTGACATTTAATCATAGTAAAAACTTCCCTGTGAGTTAGGATCACCACTTTATTTTAAGAATGTGAAATGTTAGAATAACAGTAGAGAGAAGGATTTATTTCAGCTTTTATTTCTTTCATCACATTTCCAGTGGGTCAGAAGTTTGCATACACTCAATTAGTATTTGGTAGCATTGCCTTTAAATTGTTTAACTTGGGTCAATCGTTTCGAATAACCTTCCACAAGCTTCCCACAATAAGTTGGGGGAATTTTGGCCCATTCCTCCTGACAGACCTGGTGTAATTGAGTTGGATATGTAGGCCTCCTTGCTCGCACACGCTTTTTCAGTTCTGCCCTCAAATTTTCTATAGGCTTGAGGTCAGGGCTTTGTGATGGCCACTCTAATACCTTGACTTTGTTGTCCTTAAGCCATTTTGCCACAACTTTGGAAGTATGCTTAGGGACATTGTCCATTTGGAAGACCCATTTGGGACCAGGCTTTAACTTCCTGACTGATGTCTTGAGATGTTGCTTCAATATATCCACATAATTTTCCTACCTCATGATGCCATCTATTTTGTGAAGTTCACCAGTCCCTACTGCAGCAAAGCACCCCCACAATATGATGCTGCCACCCCTGTGCTTCATGGTTGGGATGGTGTTCTTCGGCTTGCAAGCCTCCCCCTTTTGTCTTCCAAATATAACGATAGTCATTATGTCCAAACAGTTCTATTTCTGTTTCATCAGACCAGAGGACATTTCTCCAAAAAGTACGACGTTTGTCACCATGTGCATTTGCAAACTATAGTCTGGCTTTTTTTATGGAGGTTTTGGAGCAGTGGCTTCTTCCTTGCTGAGCTGCCTTTCAGGTTATGTTGATTTATAGGACTCGTTTACTTTGGATATAGATACTTTTGTACCTGTTTCCTCCAGCATCTTCACAAGGTCATTTGCTGTTGTTCTGGGAGTGATTTGCACTTCTCGCACCAAAGTACGTTCCTCTCTAGGAGACAGAAAGCGTCTCCTTCCTGAGCGGTATGACGGCTGCATGGTCCCATGGTGTTTATCCTTGCGTACTATTGTTTGTACAGTTGAACGTTGTACCTTCAGGCATTTGGAAATTGCTCCCAAGGATGAACCAGATTTGTGGAGGCCTACAATTTGTTTTCTGAGGTCTTGGCTGATTTCTTTAGATTTTCCCATGATGTCAAGCAAAGAGGCACTGAGTTTGAAGGTAGGCCTTGAAATACATCCACAGGTACACCTCAAGTTGACTCAAATGATGTCAATTAGCCTATCAGAAGCTTCTAAAGCCATGACATCATTTTCTGGAATTTTCCAAGCTATTTAAAGGCACAGTCAACTTAGTGTATGTAAAGTTCTGACCCACTATAATTGTGATACAGTGAATTATAAGTGAAATAATCTGTCTGTAAACAATTGTTAGAAAAATGACTTGTCAAAACTATAGTTTGTTAACAAGACATTTGTGGAGTGGGTGACAAATGGGTTTTAATAACTCCAACCTAAGAGTATGTAAACTACCGACTTCAACTGGGTTCACAGGATGTCAGAAAGTACACAAGATCAGTTGGATAACAAAGCAGTATGGAGTTAATCAGACATATGTTTCATGAGGTGAAGATTATTGCAGTTGATTTTGAGCATTGGCGTTTCACCTGCAAAGAATGTTGTCAATAGTTTCCTTGTTTTAGATGTCAATACCAAATTCAGTGTGGTTAATCTTAAGGACATTCATGATAGCGACAGCACGTTTTAAGTTGATAAGCAACTTTTTACAGTGGTTTAAATGGACACGTAAAATCTGACATTTGATTTGTCAATAACTCAGCCTATCCCTTAGTACTTCTCAAACTAAGTATAGACATGGTATAATTTCGTCCTGTAATTTTTATGTTTTAAGCATCTTTTCATAGCCGTGTGAAGTAGGGTGCTGCAGCGCCCCCTGAAAAGCAAAAATGTATATATACAGTACCAGTCACCTACTCATTCAAGGATTTTTCTTTATTTTTTTATTATTTTCTACACTGTAGAATAAGAGTGAAGACATCAAAACTATGAAATAACACATTTGGAATTATGTAGAAACCAAACCAAAATATATTTTATATTCTTCAAAGTAGTCACCCTTTTCCTTGATTACTGCTTTGCACACTCTTGCCATTCTCTCAACCAGCTTAATGAGGAATGCTTTTCCAACAGTCTTTAAGGAGTTCCTACATACAGTATGCTGAGCACTTGTTGGCTGCTTTTCCTTCACTTTGTGGTCTAACTCATCCCAAACTATCTCAATTAGGTTGAGGTCGGGTGATTGTGGAGGCCAGGTCATCTGATAGAGCACTCTATCACTCTACTTCTTTGTCAAATAGCCCTTACCCAGCCTGGAGGTGTGTTGGGTCATTGTCCTATTGCAGGGGTGTCAAACTCAAATACCCAGTGGGCCAAAATGTAAAACATGAACAAAGTCACGGGCCAACATTGAACAAATTAACCTTTTAATATGGACCCAAACAAGTTTTGCTTTAACATTGAATATGGAACAAGCATCGCTTATTACCATACAATATATAATTTAATAGTGGAGACATGCAAAATCGAATTTCAAATGGCATTCATTTATTAAATAAATAAAATTTAAATAAAAATTGTATGCCTCTTTCTATTTGCAGCCTTCTGATTTAAGTACCAATATAAACTTTTTCCACTGGCTAATAATTTTACAAATAAAATGATAATAAATCAATCAACCATTCAAGCCCATGCCTTGTAGCAAGAAAAAGTGCATAAAGAAAACGTTAATTATTGCACACTGGTCTAATCTGATGTGCCCAAGCCAGATACCTGGCATCTCTTCTTGGATGCTAGTTCATCAATGTCTGGGCTCAAGCTCTGAGCTGAAGAAATCCTCAGTATCGAGCGAAGATGTTCATCAGTCAGACGTCTCCTGTGAGTTGTTTTGGTCATCTTCATCGAGGAGAAAAGTTGCTCGCATAGATAAGTGCTGCCGAACATGGAGAGCATCTGAGCAGCTTGGGTGCGGAGCTGAGGCATTGTGTCAGGGATGAACCGTGGAAACTGTGCGGCGCCCACAGCATCATACTTTGCCTTCAGCGTGTCGTTGCACTGGAGTTCAATCAGCTCCATTTGGATGTTGGTTGGTGCATTTTCCACATCAACTGCGAAGGGATTACTAAGCAGTTCAAACTTGCATTTCTGGGCATCGAAGTCGGCAAATCGCCGGCTAAACTCAGCGGCGAGAACACTGAGTTTTTCAGCAAACTGTGCGCATGGGAACACGGCGGTAGAGATCTGCGCTTTTATGGATTGGCAGCAGGGAAAATGGCAAGGGTTTCCTTGCAGCATCTGATTCTCCCACAGGCACAGTTTAGTTTTGAAGGCCCTCACTGCAGCGTACATGTCTGTGATGATGCGCCCCCGCCCCTGAAGCTGCAGGTTCAGCGCATCGAGATGGCTCGAGATGTCACAGAGAAAGGCCAGCTCACACAGGAACTTTTGCTCCCGGAGCTCTGCTGTATCCTTCCCTTTGGTTTCCAGGAATTGACATATTTCCTCACGCAGCTCGAAACATCTGTTCAGTACTTTTCCTCTGCTTAGCCATCTCACCTCTGTGTGATACGGCACGTCTGCGTATTCCGAACCACACTCCTCCAGAAAAGATTTAAACTGGCGGTGATTTAGACCTTTGGCTCTTATAAAGTTAACTACCTGTGTTACTGTGGTCATAACATGTTCCATCTTTAGGGCTTTGGCACACAGTGCTTCCTGATGTATGATGCAGTGGTAAACAGTTAGCTCACCTGCACAGTTCTCTTCCCGCATCTTCTCCCGAACCATGCCCACCAGTCCACTCTTTTACCGCACATCGCTGGCGCACCATCTGTCGTTAATCCAACGAGTTTATCCCACGGTAGCTTTATTTCAGTTACACATTTGGAAACCTCCTCAAAGATTTCCTTTCCTGTGGTTGTGCCATGCATTGATTTGAATCCTAATAGCTCCTCCGTAACACACAGATTTGAGTCCACTCCACGGATGAAGACTGACAGCTGAGCAGTATCAGATGCGTCGCAGCTCTCATCCACAGCGAGGAGAACGCAACAAAATCTTTTCCCTTTTCCATCAGCTGGTCATACAGATTGGTGGCAAGATCACATGTGCGATCAGCTACTGTGTTCCTGCTCAGGCTCAGGTTTGAAAATGCTTGTTTTTCTCTGGGCATACGAGGTCACAAACCTTCATCATGCACTTTTTCATGAACTCTCCCTCATTAAAGGGCCGGGCTGATTTTGCGATCTCTGCTGCCACTATATAACTAGCCTTTACAGCAGCCTCGCTTTGTGATGTGGCTTTTTAAACATATTCTGTTGTGAAACCAAACTTCTTTTCATCTCCTCTACTTTCTGGCTCCTTTGAGTCATGTCCAGGTCCTTGTATTTGTCATGGTGTTTCGTTTCATAGTGTCGTCTAATGTTGTACTCCTTACTTACAGCCACGTTGACTCCACAAACAAGACAAACAGGTTTGTCTTTTACATATGTAAACAGATATTCTGCCTCCCACTTGTCCAGAAAGCTCCTGTTTTCTGCCTTTCTTTTCACCATTTTTGGGAAGGGTTAGCTCGCTGACAGTTGTAGCGTCTATGTTGCTATGACTACTGTCACAGAGGAGAGAGCGTTTCTGGGTCCTGTCCTGATTGGCGCGCGAAAACAGCAGAGCATTATGGGATTCGTAGTATTAGTGGTGAATGCGCTGTATAATACCGGCGGGCCAGCTCTAGTAGTAATTTGGTATTGTCTCGCGGGCCAAATATAATTACCCCGCGGGCCAAATTTGGCCCACGGGCCAGAGTTTGACACCCATGTCCTATTGGAAAACAAATTATAGTCCTCCTAAGCGCAAACCAGATGAGATGTGGTATCGCTGCAGAATGCTGCGGCAGCCATGCTGGTTAAATGTGCTTTGAATTCTAAATAAATCACAGACCGTGTCACCAGCAAAGCACCCCCACACCATCACACCTCCTCCCCCATGCTTCACAGTGGGCGATGTTCTTGCCATAATTTTGGACTTGGTCTTTTTCCAAATAGGGCAATCTTCTGTATACCACCCCTACCTTGTCACAACACAACGCATTAAGAAGGAAATACATTTTCAAATGAACTTTTAACAAGGCACCCCTGTTAATTGAAATGCATTCCAGGTGACTACCTCATGAATCTGGTTGAGAGAATACCAGTGTGTGCAAAGCTGTCATCAAAGCAAAGGGTGGCTACTCAGAAGAATCTCAAATATAAAATATATTCGGATTTGTTTAACAATTTTTGGATACTACCTGATTTCAAATGTATTACTTCATAGTTATGATGTCTTCACAATTATTCTACAATGTAGCAAATGGGAAAAAAGAAAGAAAAACCCTGGAAGGATTAGATGTGTCCAAACTTTTGACTGGAACTGTATTTTTAAGAATTAAGCAGAATCAAACTGGCCCAGAAATTAGGGCAGATGGGTCATTCCTTTAGTTTGCAAGCGTAGAGATAGATAGAGGACTTGAGTGGCCACAAGTCACTAGAGTAGTAACTGGGTTGGACTTCATATGGGTTGAGGAAGGATCACATCATTCCATAAAGGTCACCATGTGTGATCAGCCAATGAATTATACTTGTGAGAAAACATTCCATGCTGGTGTCAGTAAAATCTCCTATGGAACTATTTCTCAATTTGACTGCTGGGTTTCATTGGTTTTATGTGGTACTCTATTGGGACAGACTGAGGTGTCTTCAGATTAAGTGTAGCTGAGCGGGGGATTGGGCTGATCTTCCTCATTGTGCATGAAGCTCTTTCAAAAATGCTTTGGAATCCTTAGCAAGACAAAATGCAACTGTTTGATCAAGAAAATGGATTGATCCCTTTTTATTTTATAGGAAATGATTTGAAACAGAACTTATTGTGTCCTTATATCCTTTTATTCTGTCCACATACATGTCCATTGACATCCAAATCAAATCAAATCCAATTTTATTTGTCACATACACATGGTTAGCAGATGTTAATGCGAGTGTAGCGAAATGCTTGTGCTTCTAGTTCCGACAATGCAGTAATAACCAACAAGTAATCTAGCTAACAATTCCAAAACTACTACCTTATAGACACAAGTGTAAGGGGATAAAGAATATGTACATAAAGATATATGAATGAGTGATGGTACAGAGCGGCATAGGCAAGATACAGTAGATGGTATTGAGTACAGTATATACATATGAGATGAGTATGTAAACAAAGTGGCATAGTTAAAGTGGCTAGTGATACATGTATCACATAAAGATGCAGTAGATGATATAGAGTGCTAGAAGAACATACGGTCAGTGACACAGCAGCATCACTGATTTGACTTTACAACAGTAAAATACATTTAAAAGAAATTCAGAAGAATTCACAGAAATAGAATGCAACACAAAGGAGAAACAAGAGATTAGGTTGATGATCAAAACAAATGTATAAGCATTTAGTTATAGCAGATGATCCTGTCAGACCTGGGATTCAAACCATCAACCCTGCCCTGCTGCTGTAATATCTAAAGTCATAATTGGTACCAGTTTAGGTTCAGATTTTCGATGAGGAACATCAAGAGTTCGGAAATAATTTTCTTCTTATAATTTTTGTAACACATGTCCTGATCTTCTTGGTCCTAATACCATATATGATAGGGTTTACCAGTGGTGGGAAAAGAATGAACTGTACTGATATTAATACATTAACCTCTGTGCCTGTTGTAAACAACAGAAAAAAGGATGGCTTGCATTGAAGTTGATGAATATGTTCTAGTGGGGAGAACACACATTAAAAGCCTTCGTTCATAACTCCTTTGAGGCTTTCAAGCAAACAATATCTTTAAATATGAGAGCACAACTAACACCAAAGGTAAAACTACTAGACTTGATATGATACATATACCATACAGGTTGATCAGCGCACTTTCAACACGAGAGAGTTTAACAACTGCTTAGTCATCACAAAAAGTTGTTGTACCTGCACAAAGGGAGCCTTGAAGTGATACACATTTGACAATATTTATGGGAAAAAAATATACCAAGGCTAACAACATATTCACTTTTTTAAGGGGTCATAATGCTATGATATTGAAATGGCTTAAAAATGGAGACATACCTGTCATAAGCCATTACTGCTAGAATAACATACGCAAACGTTACATATATATTGCAGAAATATTTTTGTACGGTGGGCCAAGAGACCAGGGCCAAGAGAACAGAAGAGGCATAACGGGTTGGGGTGTAGGGTCATCCCAAGGATCCCACTTAGCATCTATTTGAGCACAGCTTGATGGTAGGGAGGGCCACTCCCCTTGATGCTCTGTAGTTATGCAATTAACTATCTAATATGACTCAACATATTCTCAGTTATAAAACATTATAAACTTGATGCAGTTTTTACAATAGTATTTGGGCTACAGCTAAATTATTCCAAAATTACACGTATCTGTACAGTCAATTATAGCAACTATAAGTAACCAAACACATAATTAAATGTTACAAAAGTTTACAACCAGGTTATGTTTTAGTGTGACGGCCTAGTAACCTTTTACAAGCCTGTCTGATATTAACCATCCTAATGCCGTACATAATAGGATTGAAAAGTGGTGGACATATTGGAAAATAAACTAATAAAATAGTGTGAAGTATAGGTGGAAGATCTGCAGTTTCATATCTGCCTTGTATAATCGAAAATAAACAGCCAGAGAAGAAGTTCAGCAAAGAGGCTATATGTGGTGTACAGGTGTTAAATGCTTTCTGTTTCGTCTCTTTTGAAGACTTTAAACATATCTGTAGAATTCTTACATATGAGTATATGGTAGGAAATAAAGTACAAGAAAAAGAAAGCACAGTGCCAACAAGACCCCATATGTTATTCAGCGTAGTATTTGAACAGGCAAGCTTGACGACTGAGTAGTTGTCACAATACAGTCTGTCTAGAACATTACCACAAAATTGCAGTCGCAAACTCAGGGAGATAATGATGGCGATGAGGAAAAAAGAATACAACCAGGACAGCAGAATTAAGCCACAAATTATTTTAGGTGTCATAATATTATTATACTGTAGAGGATAACAAATGGAGATGTACCTGTCATAGGACATAACTGCTAAATTACTAAATTATGTTAGAGCACATGTGTACAACACATAAACCTGGAGATAACAATAAAGAAGGGAAATATCATGTGTGTCAGACAGCAAGTAAAACATGAAAGCAGGAAACAAACCAGTGCTCCCATACAACTGATTAACAAACAAAGCACATAGAAACAGATACATGGGTTCATGAAGGCTTCTTTCAATGCAGATAACTCCAATAAGTAAAGTATTGGCAAGAATGATAACAAAATATAATAAAGTTACTACAGCAAAGTAGAAATACTTCAATTGTCTGATATCACCGTATGCAGCAAGCCTAAAGACCTTAAAGTGAGTAGAGTTTTCCATGGTCCTGGGAGTTGGTAAAGATGTGCTGTCAATGTTTGAAGAAGAGGAGCAAATCCTCTATAGTACTGTAACTTCAATATAAGTTAAAACAATGAAATCACAAAGACCAGATTACCTAAATTGATAACCTTGACCTGTTCATGTTACCTTGATAATTTTTCCCATTGCTGTACTCACCAATGTAGATGGCTTTTCATTCTCCGGATAACATAATTCATAGCCTAAATCAAACAATATTATATTTTGTATCCTACACTTATTATTTATTGCATTAAAATGCTAAATATATTGATAAAATTGATGTAACGTTTAGACTGACCATTTCTAAACCATGATGAACTCCTGAAACTCAGCTCCTCACTTGATTCTTATACTTGTGGGATGAAAAAAAAAGTGCCTGCCTCGGTGTCATATGCAAATAGTCCCCAATACCTGGGGCAAATTTGATATTCTCGGTCAAGGAAATTCATTCTTAAATAAAGAGAGAAGTTTGGTAGGATAATGCAGCACATCAGAAGAAGACACATCTTTAAACTTATTTTATTGAACCGGCTGTGTTAGTAGAATCTAATCCTGTTAAAACAATATATGTGTTGGGACCCTCAAGCCTGGCAGTCTACACTAATCAGGGAAAACAGAGAATCACTCCAGACCATGATTTCTAGTTATGGTCTAAGACCTAGGCCCGGAGCTTTCCTGCTCAGGTAAATGTGTGTCATTCTGGGCTTCCCTAGTCCTGCAGTACACTTTCAGGGCTTATCGTCCCAGAGGAGATGACAGAAGTTGTCCCAAATGGCACACTACAACTGTTTTTCATCATTTTTACAGGATGGATGGAATACATTGTCCAATGTGTCTTATAAATACATAATGACCGTTCCTGGATTATTTTGGTCACACAGTGACCCTGGACAAACAAGATTCCTTATTTCAAAAACGGTATCTGGCCATCTGTCAGATAGCTGGCACACAGACAGGTTGTTATAGCAGCAAAGGAGGGACCAACTCCCTATTATTGCCCATGGTTTTGGAATGAGATGTTCGAGCAGGTGTCCACATGCCTATGGTCATGTAGTGTATGTGTATGTACTGTATATACAGTGGTTCCTCCTTTAAAAGTTGTGAGCTCTCATCGCGGGACTTAGAGGTACCAAGCGTCACGGCTTCATTGCTCAAGACCACCACAAGGGGGAGTTAGAGCACTCATTATGCATTTGGGTCCCAAGGTTTTTATATGACCAATCATATCGAGTAGTTCCAATGACAAATTTGACGCAAGCCACCTGTACTTGGTGGCTTTCTTCAATGAAGATGGCTGACAGAACATTACAGGGGAAGCAGATGTAAGTATTTATAACGTCATAACGAGTCAAGCTAAAAATGTACAATTGAGAGGAATATGTTAGTTAATGTAGAGACAAATGATTGTGCATATATTTTTGTCATAAATGTGATTTATGAAGTTAACTGACTAGCTAACATTAGCCAGCTAGCTAGCTGGTGTTATGACATGAGTACAGTATGACATTGTAATTCTTGTTGTTTAATATTTTAGGGACTACAGAGAAAAGAGAAAAACATCCTGAGAAAACTAGCAACCCTGGCTCTCTTGGAAAACAGTGGATGTAAAGAATCTAGCTAGCTAAATAATTTACCGCAAATTGAATGTGCAATTGTGTAAGTTTGCCTTTCCGTGTGTCAGGACCCCGTTACGAACTCGGGTCTCCGGTGTGAGAAACAGTCACTTAGTAAACTGAGCCACTAATAGTCGGCAGAACCCAGAAGATGAGGCAGACACAGCAGTACTAGAGACGGTGATTTAATAAAGAAAAAAGGAAAAGATCTTCAGGCAAAAATATAAACCCACAACATCAAATGTAATTCCAAGAGAAAAAAATGTATATCCTCCAAGACACAAGGAAAATCCACAAAGTGGTAAGAACAGCAGGGAAAAAACAAACCTCAAAAGAATAATAAAAAATAAACAAGAACAAAACCAGAGTACCTCAAGAAAATCCAACTAGAGAAACAAAAGTTCACAGCATGGCTGGGTGCTAACATACAAACACAGAGCAAAGAACTGAGGAACACTAAGGGTTTAAATACATTCAAGGGAAATGAGGCACAGGTGCAACTAATAACTAGAACAAGGGAAAAACAAAAGGGTCAAAAAAGCACAATTGGGGCATCTAGTGACCAAAACCTGAACAATCCTGGCCAAATCCTGACACCGTGCAATGCATCTGATGTAACATAGCTAACGTTAGCTAACTATTTACTTGCTTATTGTGTAGTGGAGGATACACATAACTGCATGCCTATGGATGTGTAGCTAGCTACAGTAAGTAGCCGATCTGTGTATGCACCCCAAAACGTTAGGTTCCGAACTAATATTCATACCAATCTATGAACCTTAGCTATCATAGTTATTGTATCAACTTCAAGTCTGAATGGCATTAATGAAGCCTATGGATTGAATAGGATATAATACCTTTGTGTCAAGGATGCAAGTCCTATATGCATGTACTGTAGTTATTACCACGCATGAGAGCCCCACATTGTAGCCTGTACAGTGAATATATTCACTGATCACATACTCTTCCTTGGCAAATAAAGGTGTGGTTCAGGTATGAATCTCTGAGACATTATTTTTCCGTCATATCCAATACCAGGTGTTTCAAACTCCATTCTTTGAATGATGCGGTGTCTGCATGTATATATTACAAGTATACACTTGTCAGGCATATGTGTATAGGTGGCAGAGAAGTCAGGCGCAGGAGAGTCAAACGGAGTGTAAAATGGAGTCTTTTAATAATGTCATAGTAACATGCTCCATAACACTAAACAGGAAAAGAACATAAACAAATATGGGTACGAAGACCCGTCGCGCACCTATACAACAAAAACACTACACTGACAATAAACAATCTCTGACAAAGACATGAGGGGAAATAGAGGGTTAAATACACAACAGGTAATGAATGGGATTGAAAACAGGTGTGTGGGAAGACAAGACAAAACCAATGGAAAATGAAAAATGGATCAATGATGGCTAGAAGACCGGTGACGTCGAACGCCGAGCACCGCCCGAACAAGGAGGCAACGACTTCGGCAGAAGTCGTGACAGTACCCCCCCCCTGACGCGCGGCTCCAGCAGCGCGTCGACACCGGCCTCGGGGACGACCCGGAGGGCGAGGTGCAGGGCGATCCGGATGGAGACGGTGGAATTCTGATAACATGGAAGGATCTAACACGTCCTCCACCGGAACCCAGCATCTCTCCTCCGGCCCGTACCCCTCCCAGTCCACGAGGTACTGAAGGCCCCTCGCCCGACGTCTCGAATCCAAAATGGATCGAACAGAGTACGCCGGAACCCCCTCGATGTCTAGAGGAGGCGGAGGGACATCACGCACTTCAGCCTCCTGGAGCGGGCCAGCCACCATCGGCCTGAGGAGAGACACATGGAACGAGTGGTTAATACGGTAATTAGTGGGCAGTTGTAACCTATAACATACCTCGTTCGCTCTCCTCAGGACTTTAAACGGCCCCACAAACCGCGGACCCAGCTTCCGGCAGAGCAGGCGGAGGGGCAGGTTTCGGGTCGAGAGCCAGACCCTGTCCCCTGGTGTGAACACTGGGACCTCACTGCGGCGACGGTCTGCACCAATTTTCTGGCGCCTTATGGCACGCTGAAGGTGGACGTGGGCTGCCTCCCAGGTTTCCTCAGCGTGCCGAAACCAATTGTCCACCGCAGGGGCCTCGGTCTGGCTCTGATGCCAAGGAGCCAGAACCGGCTGATACCCTAATACACATTGAAAAGGAGTAAGGTTAGTGGAGGAGTGACGTAGCGAGTTCTGAGCCATCTCTGCCCAGGGCACGAACTGACCGCAGAAACCTACCCACATCCTGGTTAACTCTCTCCACCTGCCCATTACTCTCCCCAGACGCTCCATAAACGCCTTCCAAACCCTTGATGTGAACTGGGGACCCCGATCAGACACTATATCCTCAGGCACCCCATAGTGCCGGAAAACGTGTGTAAATAGGGCCTCTGCAGTTTGTAAGGCCGTAGGGAGACCGGGCAAAGGGAGGAGACGACAGGACTTTGAAAACCGATCCACAACGACCAGGATCGTGGTGTAACCCTGTGAAGGTGGAAGATCAGTCAAAAAATCCACCGACAGCTGCGACCACGGCCACGGTTGAGGAACGGGTAGAGGTTGTAGCTTACCTCTGGGCAGGTGTCTAGGAGCCTTGCACTGGGCGCACACCGAGCAGGAAGAAACATAAATCCTCACGTCCTTAGCTAAAGTGGGCCACCAGTACCTCACTTCAAGACAGCGCATCGTCCGACCTATCCCAGGATGACCAGAGGAGGGTGACGTGTGAGCCCAATAGATCAATCGGTCGCGGACAGCAGACGGAACGTACAGACGACCAGCTGGACACTCAGGGGGAGAGGGCTCTGCACGTGACGCCCGCTCAATGTCCGCGTCCAGCTCCCACACTACAGGCGCCACCAGACACGAAGCTGGGAGTATGGGAGTGGGATCCATGGATCGCTCCTCTGTGTCATACAGCCGAGACAATGCGTCTGCCTTAACGTTCTGGGAGCCTGGTCTGTAAGAAAGAGTAAACACAAAACGAGTGAAAAACACGGCCCACCTTGCCTGGCGAGGATTCAATCTCTTCGCCTGCCAGATGTACTCCATTTGATCCAAGATGGCGTAGCAGTCGGACGTGTGTTTTGTCTTGTCCCGTCCTGTCTGGTGTAAATGTAGTTTTCCTCGTTTTTTTTCTGTATATATTTCGTACATATTTTAATCTCACTTTCCAACTACAGGCTGAATATACTCTCCTGCAACCCGCATCACCCAATGTGGTACGGATCTGCTTTTTCTATACTTTAGAACCGGAACCCCCATCAGAAGCTAGCCAGCTAACTAGCTACTAGCTAGTACTCAGTTAGCCACTGCTAGCGGTCTTCAAAGTTAACTAGGACACCAGCGCGACATCAACCCAGAGCATATCAGACTGCTTTTTCTCTACCACATCTCCGGATTCCTACCGCAAGCTCTGCAAGCTCTGAACCTTTACACCGGATCATCGCAACTAGCTAGCTGCAATCCGAGTGGCTACTCCTGGCTAACGTCTCTGTCCCAAAGCAAGCACCAGTTAGCCTTGAGCTAGCCTCGAGCTAAGCCCATCTCCCGACTAGCCGAAGAGGTCCAACAATACCTCTTTTGCCAATTGGCCTGGACCCTTTACTGCCGACACGGAGCCCCGCCGATCCAACACGACTGGTCCGCCGACATAATCGTCCGAGGTGGTTTCAACAGGCTTTTCCGTTGCGACATCGCCAAAGATCCATCTGCTGGCCAAGGCCCGCGAGCTTTCTGAATCGCTGTGTCTCCAGCTCACCTAGCGTACTAGAGCACCTGTAGCATACTCCTGGGCTACAATTACCCGGGCCCACGACCGGTCTGTCGATGTCACCGCATGAAGAGGAATAAACAGACTCACCCCATCGCGACGTCCCCCAAAGGTTAACTCTCTAGCCCTCGCTATCTCCCTGCTTGCTAATTCGGCCTGCTAACGGCTAGCTTGTCTAGCTCCGGCCCGCTAACTGCTACCTTGTCTAGCCCGGGCCTACGAACTGTTAGCTTGTTAGCACAGGCCTGCTAACCGTCTGAATCACCGCGTCCCAAACACTCTCTGAACCCATTTACTTTCTATCTCTTTTTGATTTTAATTTGTTTATACCTTCCGGAAACCTGCCTCACCCAATGTGATACGGAATCGCTATTACTTTTAATTTTAATTTTATTTTTATGACACACTCAAGAACCTCCAGACGCTAACCAGCTAACTAGCTACAAGCTATTTAGTCATTGTTAGTTGTTTTTTTTACCTGGATAACACTCGCCAGCCCAGCTTCCCTGCCCATCCACCGCTGCCCCCTGGACACTGATCTCTTGGCTACATAGCTGACGCACGCTGGACTGTCCATTAATC
This sequence comes from Oncorhynchus nerka, assembly GCF_034236695.1. NCBI lineage: Eukaryota > Metazoa > Chordata > Actinopteri > Salmoniformes > Salmonidae > Oncorhynchus > Oncorhynchus nerka. The sequence continues at coordinate 66,618,161 of NC_088409.1, read as the reverse complement.
ACGGTACTCCATTCTGCTTGTTTGTTTTATCTGTCGGCCCAGTTGCCTAGTCAACACCATTTTACCTGCTGTTTGTTGTGCTAGCTGATTAGCCTCGCCTACTGTTTTTAGTTAGCTTTCCCAATTCAACACCTGTGATTACTGTATGCCTCGCTGTATGTCTCTCTCAAATATCAATATGCCTTGTATACTGTTGTTCAGGTTAGTTATCATTGTTTTAGTTCACAATGGAGCCCCTAGATCCACTCTGCATACCCCTGTTACCTCCTTTGTCCCACCTCCCACACATGCGGTGACCTCACCCATTACAACCAGCATGTCCAGAGATACAACCTCTCTCATCATCACCCAGTGCCTGGGCTTACCTCCGCTGTACCCGCACCCCACCATACCCCTGTCTGCGCATTATGCCCTGAATATATTCTACCATGCCCAGAAACCTGCTCCTCTTATCCTCTGCCCCCAACGCTCTAGGCGACCAGTTTTGATAGCCTTTAGCCGCACCCTCATACTACTCCTTCTCTGTTCCGCGGGTGATGTGGAGGTAAACCCAGGCCCTGCATGTCCCCAGGTACCCTCATTTGTTGACTTCTGTGATCGAAAAAGCCTTGGTTTTATGCATGTCAACATCAGAAGCCTCCTCCCTAAGTTTGTTTTACTCACTGCTTTAGCACACTCTGCTAACCCTGATGTCCTTGCCGTGTCTGAATCCTGGCTCAGGAAGGCCACCAAAAATTCAGAGATTTCCATACCCAACTATAACATCTTCCGTCAAGATAGAACTGCCAAAGGGGCGGAGTCGCAGTCTACTGCAGAGATAGCCTGCAAAGTAATGTCATACTTTCCAGGTCCATACCCAAACAATTCGAACTACTAATTTTGAAAATTACTCTCTCCAGAAATAAGTCTCTCACTGTTGCCGCCTGCTACCGACCACCCTCAGCTCCCAGCTGTGCCCTGGACACCATTTGTGAATTGATCGCCCCCCATCTAGCTTCAGAGTTTGTTCTGTTAGGTGACCTAAACTGGGATATGCTTAACACCCCGGCAGTCCTACAATCTAAGCTAGATGCCCTCAATCTCACTCAAATCATCAAGGAACCCACCAGGTACAACCCTAACTCTGTAAACAAGGGCACCCTCATAGACGTCATCCTGACCAACTGGCCCTCCAAATACACCTCCGCTGTCTTCAACCAGGATCTCAGCGATCACTGCCTCATTGCCTGTATCCGCCACGGAGCCGCAGTCAAACGACCACCCCTCATCACTGTCAAACGCTCCCTAAAACACTTCTGTGAGCAGGCCTTTCTAATCGACCTGGCCCGGGTATCCTGGAAGGACATTGACCTCATCCCGTCAGTTGAGGATGCCTGGTCATTCTTTAAAAGTAACTTCCTCACCATTTTAGATAAGCATGCTCCGTTCAAAAAATGCAGAACCAAGAACAGATACAGCCCTTGGTTCACTCCAGACCTGACTGCCCTCGACCAGCACAAAAACATCCTGTGGCGGACTGCAATACCATCGAATAGTCCCGTGATATGCAACTGTTCAGGAAGTCAGGAACCAATACACGCAGTCAGTCAGGAAAGCTAAGGCCAGCTTCTTCAGGCAGAAGTTTGCATTCTGTAGCTCCAACTCCAAAAAGTTCTGGGACACTGTGAAGTCCATGGAGAACAAGAGCACCTCCTCCCAGCTGCCCACTGCACTGAGGCTAGGTAACACGGTCTCCACCGATAAATCCATGATTATCGAAAACTTCAATAAGCACTTCTCAACGGCTGGCCATGCCTTCCGCCTGGCTACTCCAACCTCGGCCAACAGCTCCGCCCCCCGCAGCTCCTCGCCCAAGCCTCTCCAGGTTCTCCTTTACCCAAATCCAGATAGCAGATGTTCTGAAAGAGCTGCAAAACCTGGACCCGTACAAATCAGCTGGGCTTGACAATCTGGACCCTCTATTTCTGAAACTATCTGCCGCCATTGTCGCAACCCCTATTACCAGCCTGTTCAACCTCTCTTTCATATCGTCTGAGATCCCCAAGGATTGGAAAGCTGCCGCAGTCATCCCCCTCTTCAAAGGGGGAGACACCCTGGACCCAAACTGTTATAGACCTATATCCATCCTACCCTGCCTATCTAAGGTCTTCGAAAGCCAAGTCAACAAACAGGTCACTGACCATCTCGAATCCCACCGTACCTTCTCCGCTGTGCAATCTGGTTTCCGAGCCGGTCACGGGTGCACCTCAGCCACACTCAAGGTACTAAACGATATCATAACCGCCATCGATAAAAGACAGTACTGTGCAGCCGTCTTCATCGACCTCGCCAAGGCTTTCGACTCTGTCCATCACCATATTCTTATCGGCAGACTCAATAGCCTCGGTTTTTCGGATGACTGCCTTGCCTGGTTCACCAATTACTTTGCAGACAGAGTTCAGTGTGTCAAATCGGAGAAAATGCTGTCCGGTCCTCTGGCAGTCTCTATGGGGGTGCCACAGGGTTCAATTCTCGGGCCGACTCTTTTCTCTGTATATATCAATGATGTTGCTCTTGCTGCGGGCGATTCCCTGATCCACCTCTACGCAGACGACACCATTCTATATACTTTCGGCCCGTCATTGGACACTGTGCTATCTAACCTCCAAACGAGCTTCAATGCCATACAGCACTCCTTCCGTGGCCTCCAACTGCTCTTAAACGCGAGTAAAACCAAATGCATGATTTTCAACCGATCGCTGCCTGCACCCACATGCCCGACTAGCATCACCACCCTGGATGGTTCCGACCTTGAATATGTGGACATCTATAAGTACCTAGGTGTCTGGCTAGACTGCAAACTCTCCTTCCAGACTCACATCAAACATCTCCAATCGAAAATCAAATCAAGAGTCGGCTTTCTATTCCGCAACAAAGCCTCCTTCACTCACGCCGCCAAGCTTACCCTAGTAAAACTGACTATCCTACCGATCCTCGACTTCGGCGATGTCATCTACAAAATGGCTTCCAACACTCTACTCAGCAAACTGGATGCAGTCTATCACAGTGCCATCCGTTTTGTCACTAAAGCACCTTATACCACCCACCACTGCGACTTGTATGCTCTAGTCGGCTGGCCCTCGCTACATATTCGTCGCCAGACCCACTGGCTCCAGGTCATCTACAAGTCCATGCTAGGCAGCATTGTAGAAACTTCACACTCAACGGAACGACTTGATTAGGGTAGTGTCAACAACGCAGCTAGCCTACCTCAGCAGTACTGTATCATTTTAATCATTTTAGTCAATTAGATTCTTGCTACGTAAGCTTAACTTTCTGAACATTCGAGACGTGTAGTCCACTTGTCATTCCAATCTCCTCTGCATTAGCGTAGCCTCTTCTCTAGCCTGTCAACTATGTGTCTGTCTATCCCTGTTCTCTCCTCTCTGCACAGACCATACAAACGCTCCACACCGCATGGCCGCGGCCACCCTAATCTGGTGGTCCCAGCGCGCACGACCCACGTGGAGTTCCAGGTCTCCGGTAGCCTCTGGAACTGCCGATCTGCGGCCAACAAGGCAGAGTTCATCTCAGCCTATGCCTCCCTCCAGTCCCTCGACTTCTTGGCACTGACGGAAACATGGATCACCACAGACAACACCGCTACTCCTACTGCTCTCTCTTCGTCCGCCCACGTGCTCTCGCACACCCGAGCTTCTGGTCAGCGGGGTGGTGGCACCGGGATCCTCATCTCTCCCAAGTGGTCATTCTCTCTTTCTCCCCTTACCCATCTGTCTATCGCCTCCTTTGAATTCCATGCTGTCACAGTTACCAGCCCTTTCAAGCTTAACATCCTTATCATTTATCGCCCTCCAGGTTCCCTCGGAGAGTTCATCAATGAGCTTGATGCCTTGATAAGCTCCTTTCCTGAGGACGGCTCACCTCTCACAGTTCTGGGCGACTTTAACCTCCCCACGTCTACCTTTGACTCATTCCTCTCTGCCTCCTTCTTTCCACTCCTCTCCTCTTTTGACCTCACCCTCTCACCTTCCCCCTACTCACAAGGCAGGCAATACGCTCGACCTCATCTTTACTAGATGCTGTTCCTCCACTAACCTCATTGCAACTCCCCTCCAAGTCTCCGACCACTACCTTGTATCCTTTTCCCCTCTCTCGCTCTCATCCAACACTTCCCACACTGCCCCTACTCGGATGGTATCGCGCCGTCCCAACCTTCGCTCTCTCTCCCCCGCTACTCTCTCCTCTTCCATCCTATCATCTCTTCCCTCTGCTCAAACCTTCTCCAACCTATCTCCTGATTCTGCCTCCTCAACCCTCCTCTCCTCCCTTTCTGCATCCTTTGACTCTCTATGTCCCCTATCCTCCAGGCCGGCTCGGTCCTCCTCCCCGCTCCGTGGCTCGACGACTCATTGCGAGCTCACAGAACAGGGCTCCGGGCAGCCGAGCGGAAATGGAGGAAAACTCGCCTCCCTGCGGACCTGGCATCCTTTCACTCCCTCCTCTCTACATTTTCCTCCTCTGTCTCTGCTGCTAAAGCCACTTTCTACCACTCTAAATTCCAAGCATCTGCCTCTAACCCTAGGAAGCTCTTTGCCACCTTCTCCTCCCTCTTGAATCCTCCTCCCCCTCCCCCTCCTCCCTCTCTGCAGATGACTTCGTCAACCATTTTGAAAAGAAGGTCGACGACATCCGATCCTCGTTTGCTAAGTCAAACGACACCGCTGGTTCTGCTCACACTGCCCTACCCTGTGCTCTGACCTCTTTCTCCCCTCTCTCTCAGATGACATCTCGCGTCTTGTGACGGCCGGCCGCCCAACAACCTGCCCGCTTGACCCTATCCCCTCCTCTCTTCTCAGACCATCTCCGGTGACCTTCTCCCTTACCTCACCTCGCTCATCAACTCATCCCTGACCGCTGGCTACGTCCTCCGTCTTCAAGAGAGCGAGAGTTGCACCCCTTCTGAAAAAACCTACACTCGATCCCTCCGATGTCAACAACTACAGACCAGTATCCCTTCTTTCTTTTCTCTCCAAAACTCTTGAACGTGCCGTCCTTGGCCAGCTCTCCCGCTATCTCTCTCAGAATGACCTTCTTGATCCAAATCAGTCAGGTTTCAAGACTAGTCATTCAACTGAGACTGCTCTTCTCTGTATCACGGAGGCGCTCCGCACTGCTAAAGCTAACTCTCTCTCCTCTGCTCTCATCCTTCTAGACCTATCGGCTGCCTTCGATACTGTGAACCATCAGATCCTCCTCTCCACCCTCTCCGAGTTGGGCATCTCCGGCGCGGCCCACGCTTGGATTGCGTCCTACCTGACAGGTCGCTCCTACCAGGTGGCGTGGCGAGAATCCGTCTCCTCACCACGTGCTCTCACCACTGGTGTCCCCCAGGGCTCTGTTCTAGGCCCTCTCCTATTCTCGCTATACACCAAGTCACTTGGCTCTGTCATAACCTCACATGGTCTCTCCTATCATTGCTATGCAGATGACACACAATTAATCTTCTCCTTTCCCCCTTCTGACGACCAGGTGGCGAATCGCATCTCTGCATGTCTGGCAGACATATCAGTGTGGATGACGGATCATCACCTCAAGCTGAACCTCGGCAAGACGGAGCTGCTCTTCCTCCCGGGAAGGACTGCCCGTTCCATGATCTCGCCATCACGGTTGACAACTCCATTGTGTCCTCCTCCCAGAGCGCTAAGAACCTTGGCGTGATCCTGGACAACACCCTGTCGTTCTCAAATAACATCAAGGCGGTGGCCCGTTCCTGTAGGTTCATGCTCTACAACATCCGCAGAGTACGACCCTGCCTCACACAGGAAGCGGCGCAGGTCCTAATCCAGGCACTTGTCATCTCCCGTCTGGATTACTGCAACTCGCTGTTGGCTGGGCTCCCTGCCTGTGCCATTAAACCCCTACAACTCATCCAGAACGCCGCAGCCCGTCTGGTGTTCAACCTTCCCAAGTTCTCTCCACGTCACCCCGCTCCTCCGCTCTCTCCACTGGCTTCCAGTTGAAGCTCGCATCCGCTACAAGACCATGGTGCTTGCCTACGGAGCTGTGGGGAACGGCACCTCAGTACCTCCAGGCTCTGATCAGGCCCTACACCCAAACAAGGGCACTGCGTTCATCCACCTCTGGCCTGCTCGCCTCCCTACCACTGAGGAAGTACAGTTCCCGCTCAGCCCAGTCAAAACTGTTCGCTGCTCTGGCCCCCCAATGGTGGAACAAACTCCCTCACGACGCCAGGACAGCGGAGTCAATCACCACCTTCCGGAGACACCTGAAACCCCACCTCTTTAAGGAATACCTAGGATAGGATAAAGTAATCCTTCTCACCCCCTCCCCTCCCCTTAAAAGACCTAGATGCACTATTGTAAAGTGGCTGTTCCACTGGATGTCATAAGGTGAAAGCACCAATTTGTAAGTCGCTCTGGATAAGAGCGTCTGCTAAATGACTTAAATGTAATGTAAATGTAGGTAAAGCTCCGCCTTATCTCAGTTCACTGGTCACGATGGCAACACCCATCCGTAGCACGCGCTCCAGCAGGTGTATCTCACTGATCATCCCTAAAGCCAACACCTCATTTGGCCGCCTTTCGTTCCAGTACTCTGCTGCCTGTGACTGGAACGAACTGCAAAAATCGCTGAATTTGGAGACTTTTATCTCCCTCACCAACTTCAAACATCAGCTAACCGATCGCTGCAGCTGTACATAGTCTATTGGTAAATAGCCCACCCATTTTCACCTACCTCATTCCCATACTGTTTTTATACTGTTTTTTATTTATTTACTTTTCTGCTCTTTTGCACACCAATATCTCTACCTGTACATGACCATCTGATCATTTATCACTCCAGTGTTAATCTGCAAAATTGTATTATTCGCCTACCTCCTCATGCCTTTTGCACACATTGTATATAGACTGCCCATTTTTTCTACTGTGTTATTGACTTGTTAATTGTTTACTCCATGTGTAACTCTGTGTTGTCTGTTCACACTGCTATGCTTTATCTTGGCCAGGTCGCAGTTGCAAATGAGAACTTGTTCTCAACTAGCCTACCTGGTTAAATAAAGGTGAAATAAAATAAAATAAAAAATTGCGGTGGTCAGTCCAGATGATAAAAGGGTGTTTAGCCCCCTCAAGCCAATGCCTCCACACCTTCAAGGCTTCTACGACAGCTAACAGCTCTCGGTTAACACATCATAGTTTCGCTCCGCTGGGCTGAGCTTCTTCGAAAAGAAAGCACAGGGGCGAAGCTTCAGTGGCGTACCCGAACGCTGAGAGAGCACTGCTCCTATCCCAGCTTCGGATGCGTCCACCTCCACTATGAATGGCAAAGAGGGATCCGGATGAGCCAGCACAGGCACCGAGGTAAACAGAGTCTTCAGGTGCTCAAAGGCCCTGTTCGCCTCAGCCGACCACCGCAAGCGCACCGGGCCCCCCTTTAGCAGTGAGGTAATGGGAGCTGCCACCTGATAACCCCGGATAAACCTCCGGTAGTAATTGGCAAACCCCAAAAAACGCTGCAACTCCTTTACCGTGGTTGGAGTCGGCCAATTACACAAGGCTGTAATGCGGTCGCTCTCCATCTCCACTCCTGAAGTGGAAATCCGATGCCCTAGGAAGGAGATGGATTGTTGGAAGAACAAGCATTTCTCAGCCTTGACATATAGATCATGCTCCAACAGGCGACCAAGCACCCTGCGCACCAGAGACACATGCTCGGCGCGTGTAGCAGAGTATATCAGAATATCATCGATATACACCACTACACCCTGCCCGTGCAGGTCCCTGAAGATCTCATCTACAAATGATTGGAAAACTGATGGAGCATTCATCAACCCATATGGCATGACAAGGTACTCATAATGACCTGAGGTGGTGCTAAATGCCGTCTTCCACTCATCACCCTTCCGAATACGCACCAGATTGTATGCACTCCTGAGATCCAATTTTGTGAAAAAACGTGCCCCTTGCATTAACTCAATAACCGTATTAATCAGAGGTAGCGGGTAACTATATTTCACTGTGATTTTATTCAGACCTCGATAATCAATGCACGGGCGTAAACCGCCATCCTTTTTTTTCACAAAAAAGAAACTCGAAGAGACGGACGAAATGGGTGGCTGAATGAACCCCTTATGCAGAGATTCAGAGACATATGTCTCCATAGCCTCTGTCTCCGCTTGCGACAGGGGATACACGTGACTCTTGGGATATGCAGCATCTACCAGGAGATCTAACGCACAATCCCCCTGTCGATGGGGTGGTAATTGAGTCGCCTTCTTTTTACAGAAGGCGAGAGCCAAATCGGCATATACGGAAACCCCTAAACACCTACATGAGCATTCTCGCGACCACCACGTGAGAGCCCTCTGTGGCCAAGAAACAGTGGGGTTATGGCAAGCTAACCAGGGTAGGCCTAGCACCACAGAATACGCAGGAGAATCAATAAGGAAAATACTCATCTTCTCCTTGTGACCCTCCTGCGGTATCATACACAAAGGTGCGGTTACCTCTCTGATAAACCCTGACCCTAATGGTCGACTATCTAAGGCATGAATAGGGAAAGGCATATCCACAGGAACAATAGGGATCCCTAAACTATGAGCTAGACTTTTATTAATGAAATTCCCAGCCGCACCTGAATCTACTAGCGCCTTATACTGGGAATGCAGTGAAAAATCAGGAAAAGAGACCGAGACAAACATTAGTGCAGCAGAGGGCTCTGGATGAGAATGGTGCCTGCCTTCTCTATTCCCAGAGGAACCAACCCGGCACCGACCAGCAGTGTGCCCTCTGCCACCATGAATGGTGCTCGAGCGGGAACCCCCTCCGGTCTCCCTGTGCACCATCCCTCCCAATTCCATAGGGTCGGGAGAGAGGGTGCGAGAGGATGGAACAACCAGACCCCGATCTAGACGTCCACGAGTAGCCAGCATGTTGTCCAGCTTGATGGACATGTCCACCAGCTGGTCGAAGGTGAGGGTGGTGTCTCTACAGGCCAGCTCCCGACGGACGTCCTCGCGTAGACTACAACGGTAATGGTCGATCAGGGCCTGTCGCTCCATCCAGCGCCGGCAGCCAAGGTCCTAAACTCCAAAGCAAACTCCTGTGCACTCCTCGTCTCCTGCCTCAGATGATAGAGAAGCTCACCCGCTGCTTTGCCTTCAGGTGGGTGATCGAATACTATCCGGAATTGGCGGGTGAACTCCTCAAAATGGTCCAACGCCGCATCCTTCCTTCTACACACAGCGCTGGCCCATTCCAGGGCTCTCCCGGTGAGGCATGAGACGAGGGCGTAACTCTTCTCACGGTCAGATGGTACTGGGGAGGCCGTGGCTAGATATAAGTTCAGCTTAAGGAGGAAACCCTGGCAGCCGGCAGTATCTCCGTTGTATCCCGTGGGTAGGGATAAATGGATATTCGATTCCGGAGAGGAAAAATCGTTCAAGGGAGATTCCGGTTGTGGTGGTGGTGGCGCTGGAGAAACTCCCTGTCTCTCCCAGCGATCCATATTCTGGACAATGCGATCCATGACGGAACTTATACAGTCAAGCTCCCTCGCTTGTTCCTGAACGCGTTCCTCCAGCTCCATGAGCATAGTGTCCTCTCCTGCTGACTTCATATTGTTGGTCAGAGATTCTGTCAGGCATATGTGTATAGGTGGCAGGGAAGTCAGGCGCAGGAGAGTCAACCGGAGTGTAAAATGGAGTCTTTTAATAATGTCATAGTAACATGCGCCATAACACTAAACAGGAAAAGAACATAAACAAATATGGGTACGAAGACCCGTCACGCACCTATACAACAAAAACACTACACTGACAATAAACAATCTCTGACAAAGACATGAGGGGCAATAGAGGGTTAAATACACAACAGGTAATGAATGGGATTGAAAACAGGTGTGTGGGAAGACAAGACAAACCAATGGAAAATGAAAAATGGATCAATGATGGCTAGAAGACCAGTGACGTGGAACACCGAGCACCGCCCGAAGTCGTGACAACACTTCAACAGTGTTTACCACTCCTGCTCCTGGGACATCAATGATTACACATTGTAACTACGCAATAGACTAGAAACATGATTTAAGTAAAGGGTGATTTGTAATTCATATAAACAGAAAGAAGATGCATATCTAACTACCTTCATCTGCATTAAGGACACAGGATAGTATTTCAATGAGATACTTAATTTCAACCAGTGGAGAATGTGAAACACTTTATTGAAAGAAGTTCATTTCCTGGTGCTATAAATACACAATACATGCATTATAATTATCATAATTGTAATATTATAAATACAAATTCAATCTGTACTTCAATGCACATATGGTGTGCATTATAAAACGAGGAAGAAAGACGAGATGGGGAGAGAGTGTAGAAGACAGAAAGGGAAATAGGTAAGAACAGAGGCAGACAGCATATGATTAATGAATTACAGTGCTACCCTAGTACTCTCTCAGTTCACCACAATTACAGTGTCTCTAGCGGTGTCTCCTAACCAGCCTTGGGCCCCCAGGTAGCCCGAAGGTTATCTTAAGAGCGGGTGAGGTGGCCATGACAGGACTGGCTATCTCTCTCACATCAAAACATACCTGCAGACAAGACTTATGGATAGAGAGAGAGCATGATTAAGCATTGTTTTTTTATTCTAAAACAGTCAGTCATCATAATCATCAGGAGGTGAAATGCAAAACTGACCGTGGATCATTAACTCTGGAACTACTACATCTCTACCTGTATTTCAATGTAAAGCATCTCTTTAATACTACTTCCTGTTGACCTGGCCTCTCACCTATGATCATGCTGTGCCCTTTGTGTCAACCAGTTCAGATGCGGGAGGGTTTCACCGACACAGCTGATATAACCTAGAGGAATTAGGGAGAAGGGGGTGAGGGATGAAGTGAAGGAGAGAGACTGTTATTGTGTGTATTGTCTCACCTGGTGTCCACACTAAGTGTCCAAAGAGTACTTTATGATGCTTGATGATGACTTCATCATTTTAATCAGCTGTGTAGTGCTAAGGCAAAATCAAAAATGTGCTCAGGTGTTTGGAGAATTCCGATATGCCACAGCTGGTGAGGTGTCATGTGCGCCTCTTTATTTAAAGGGTGATTATTCCAACTCTCTTTGAAATGTTGCAGATCTGCCCACAGACGAGGTAGGGACAAATATCCCACACAGAAGAGGTGGATAAAATTCAACAGGTCAAGGTATCCTTCTTCCTCCAAACTGTGCATGTGAGACAGGTTCCATGTACATCAAGACAGGCAGAGAGGAAGAGAGAAAAAGTTCACAGAACAGTTTAATTACCTCTGGTTATGGACACTTGCCAGCAATAAAGCTTCTGCGGCCTGTTCCTCGGACAGTGAACATCTGACAATAACTACATTTTCGACCACTTGATCAGCTCGCACTCTGAAGTAAAGAAAATAGCTTCTTATTGGTGGATATGAAAGCAATCACTGAGATATGACACTTCAATCTAAAGCATCAGATGTAATTTTCAGGATTCGTCAATACAGCACAGAAAGATTAATTGGAATTGAAATTGGAATTAAAAGTGAAATGTTTAACCTATTAACCTGCATCATTATTTATGTATTACCAGTTGATGATGAACAACTCCAATTTCATACATCATTGAATATTGTCTTGGAATAAGTAAGAATAAAAATATTTGATTTGATGGAGACATTATACGTCTTAATACCTTATCAATTTATGATTTGTATCAATGTGGACTAGACACAGAGGTGCAGGGGAACAGAGGAACAGAGTATGGGAACAGAGTATTTTTGCAGAGCAATGCAACAATGCTGGATCATTCGGGCAATGATAGCTGCACCATCTACACATGGCCCATTGCTCTGCTGACATATCAGAAAAGCATTCCCTGACAGACATATTGTATTCTTTCATCCTTCTGTAAACAAAGCAAACCGTTACACTGTAATGAAATATGATTATACATCGACAATGAAACAAATACGACATGGCCTGCTTATGAGTTGCTAGTTACAGTGCCTTGCGAAAGTATTCGGCCCCCTTGAACTTTGCGACCTTTTGCCACATTTCAGGCTTCAAACATAAAGATATAAAACTGTATTTTTTTGTGAAGAATCAACAACAAGTGGGACACAATCATGAAGTGGAACGACATTTATTGGATATTTCAAACTTTTTTAACAAATCAAAAACTGAAAAATTGGGCGTGCAAAATTATTCAGCCCCTTTACTTTCAGTGCAGCAAACTCTCTCCAGAAGTTCAGTGAGGATCTCTGAATGATCCAATGTTGACCTAAATGACTAATGATGATAAATACAATCCACCTGTGTGTAATCAAGTCTCCGTATAAATGCACCTGCACTGTGATAGTCTCAGAGGTCCGTTAAAAGCGCAGAGAGCATCATGAAGAACAAGGAACACACCAGGCAGGTCCGAGATACTGTTGTGAAGAAGTTTAAAGCGGTTTGGATACAAAAAGATTTCCCAAGCTTTAAACATCCCAAGGAGCACTGTGCAAGCGATAATATTGAAATGGAAGGAGTATCAGACCACTGCAAATCTACCAAGACCTGGCCGTCCCTCTAAACGTTCAGCTCATACAAGGAGAAGACTGATCAGAGATGCAGCCAAGAGGCCCATGATCACTCTGGATGAACTGCAGAGATCTACAGCTGAGGTGGGAGACTCTGTCCATAGGACAACAATCAGTCGTATATTGCACAAATCTGGCCTTTATGGAAGAGTGGCAAGAAGAAAGCCATTTCTTAAAGATATCCATAAAAAGTGTCATTTAAAGTTTGCCACAAGCCACCTGGGAGACACACCAAACATGTGGAAGAAGGTGCTCTGGTCAGATGAAACCAAAATTGAACTTTTTGGCAACAATGCAAAACGTTATGTTTGGCGTAAAAGCAACACAGCTCATCACCCTGAACACACCATCCCCACTGTCAAACATGGTGGTGGCAGCATCATGGTTTGGGCCTGCTTTTCTTCAGCAGGGACAGGGAAGATGGTTAAAATTGATGGGAAGATGGATGGAGCCAAATACAGGACCATTCTGGAAGAAAACCTGATGGAGTCTGCAAAAAACCTGAGACTGGGACGGAGATTTGTCTTCCAACAAGACAATGATCCAAAACATAAAGCAAAATCTACAATGGAATGGTTCAAAAATAAACATATCCAGGTGTTATAATGGCCAAGTCAAAGTCCAGACCTGAATCCAATCGAGAATCTGTGGAAAGAACTGAAAACTGCTGTTCACAAATGCTCTCCATCCAACCTCACTGAGCTCGAGCTGTTTTGCAAGGAGGAATGGGAAAAAACTTCAGTCTCTCGATGTGCAAAACTGATAGAGACATACCCCAAGCGACTTACAGCTGTAATCGCAGCAAAAGGTGGCGCTACAAAGTATTAACTTAAGGGGGCTGAATAATTTTGCACGCCCAATTTTTCAGTTTTTATTTGTTAAAAAAGTTTGAAATATCCAATAAATGTCGTTCCACTTCATGATTGTGTCCCACTTGTTGTTGATTCTTCACAAAAAAATACAGTTTTATATCTTTATGTTTGAAGCCTGAAATGTGGCAAAAGGTCGCAAAGTTCAAGGGGGCCGAATACTTTCGCAAGGCACTGTATATATACAGTATTACATTTACACAACTATTCCGACCCTTCACTCAGTACTTTGTTGAAGCACCTTTAGCAGCGATTACAGCCTCAAGTCTTCTTGGGTATGATGCTACAAGCTTGGCACAACTTTCTTTACCATTCTGGCCATCATATTTGCCACCAATGCTCTTTATAGGACGCATCACTGCACTCTTTTATCCTCTGTAAACTAGTCATCTCTGTATACTCTTCACAAGACCCACTGGTTGGTGCTTATTTATAAAACCCTCCTAGGCAGCACTCCCCCTGTCTGAGATATCTACTGCAGCCCTCATCCTCCACATACAACACCCGTTCTGCCAGTCACATTCTGTTAAAGGTACTCTAATCCCACACATCCCTGGGTCGCTGCAGCTAGCGACTGGAAGAGCTGCAAACACCCTCAAATCTCTTCATTCAAAAATTCAATCATAGACACTCTTACTGACAGTTGTGGCTGCTCTGCGTGATGTATTGTTGTCTCTACCTTCTTGCCCTTTGTGCTGTTGTCTGTGCCAAATAATGTTTGTGACATGTTTTGTGCTGCTGCCATCTTGTGTTGTCAGGTGTTGCTGCCATGCTATGTTGTTGTCTTAGGTCTCTCTTTATGTAGTGTTGTGTTGTCTCTCTTGTCGTGACGTGTGTTTTGTCCTATATTTTTACTTAATACATTTTAAAAATTCATCCCCGCCCCCATCCCCGCACAAGGCCTTTTGCCTTTTGGTAGGCCGTCATTGTAAAAAATAATTTGTTCTTAAAACCTGTTCGGGCTAACAAGGAGGAATTTGGACATAAATTATGAACTTTATCAAACAATTCAAACATTTATTGTGGAACTGAGATTCCTGGGAGTTCATTCTGATGAAGATCATCAAAGGTAAGTGAATATTTATAATGCTATTTCTGACTAATGTTGACTCCACAACATGGCAGATATTTCTTTGGCTGGTTTGGTCTCTGAGCACCGTACTCAGATTATTGCATGGTGTGCTTTTTCCGTAAAGTTTAAAAAAATCTGACACAGCGGTTGCATTAAGGAGAAGTCTATCTTTAATTCTGTGAATAACACTTGTATCTTTTATCAATGTTTATTATGAGTATTTCTGTAAATTGATGTGGCTCTCTGCAAAATCACCGGATGTTTTGGAAGCAAAACTGAGATTTTTGGATATAAATATGCACTTTATCGAACAAAACATATGTCACGTTCTGACCTTAGTTCCTTTATTATGTCTTTGTGTTAGTTTGGTCAGGGTGTGTGTTGGGGTGGGTAGTCTATGTTCTTTTTTCTATGTTGTGTTTATGTGTTTGGCCTGGTATGGTTTTCAATCAGAGGCAGGTGTCGTTCATTGTCTCTGATTGAGAATCATACTTAGGTAGCCTGTTTTCCCCATTTTAGTTGTGGGTGATTGTTTTCTGTCTTTCACTTTGTTATTTTGTATTTTCGTGTTCAGTGTCTTTTCATTAAAAATGACAAACACTTACCACGCTGCACATTGGTCCGATCTGTCATACTCCTCGTCAGAGGAAGACAAATTTCGTTACAACATACATGTATTGTGTAACATGATGTCCTATGAGTGTCATCTGATGAAGATCATCAAAGGTTAGTGATTAATTGTATCTATATTTCTTTTTGTGACTCCTTTCTTTGGCTGGAAAAATGTCTGTGTGTGTTTTTGTGACTTGGCTCTGACCTAACATAATCATATGTTGTGCTTTCGCTGTAAAGCCTTTTAGAAATCGGACACGATGGGTAGATTTAAAAATAAGTTTCTTTAATTTGGTGTATTGCACTTGTTAATGTGTGAAAGTTACATATTTCTAAAAAATATTTTTCAGCGGAATGTTGGGGTGCTGCTAGCGGAACCTCTAGCCATAAGAGTGCTGGTTGAGTGCTGCAGTGCTGGAAGGTTCTCCCATCTCCACAGAGGAACTCTGGAGCTCTGTCATAGTCACCTCCCTGACCAATGCCCTGGAAGAGTCTCGGTGGTTCCAAACTTCTTCCATTTAAGAATGTTGGGAGGCCACTGTGTTCTTGAGGACCTTCAAAGCTGCAGAAATGTTTTGGTACCCTTCCCCAGATCTGTGCCTCGACACAATGCTGTCTCAGAGCTCTACGGACAATTCCTTCGACCTCATGGCTTGGTGTCTGCTCTGACATGCACTGTCAAATGTGGGACCTTATGTAGACAGGTGTATGCCTTTCCAAATCATGTCCAATCAATTGAATTTACCACAAGTGGACTCCAATCAAGTTGTAGGAATTTCTCAAGGATGATCAATGGAAACAGGATGCACCTGAGCTCAATTTGAGTCTCATTATCACGGTCTTCCTCCTCTTCATCTGAAGAGGAGAGGCGAGAAGGATCAGAGGACCAAAATGCGGCGTGGTATGTGTTCATGATGAATATTTAATTAAAGAAAGTACTGAACACTGAATACAAAAACAATAAACCAATAATGACTGTGAAGCTATCATAAGGACTGTGCTGACACAAGCAACTAACATTGACAATCACCCACAAACAAACAGTGAAACCCAGGCTACCTAAGTATGATTCTCAATCAGAGACAACTAATGACACCTGCCTCTGATTGAGAAGCATACTAGGCCGAAACATAGAGATCCCAAAATCATAGAAAAACAAAGAGACTGCCCACCCCAACTCACGCCCTGACCATACTAAATAATGACAAAAACAACAGAAATAAAGGTCAGAAGGTGACACTCAAAGCAAAGTGTCTGAATAATTATGTAAATAAGGTCTGTTTTTTTATTTGATACATTTGCATACATTTCTGTTTATACTTGCGTACTATTGTTTGTACAGATGAATGTGGTACCTTAATAAGGAGTTTGGAAATTGCTCCCAAGGATGAACCAGACTTGTGGAGGTCTACATTTTTTTTGAATGATTTCTTTTGATTTTCCCATGATGTCAAGCAAAGAGGCGCTGAGGTTGAAGATAGCCTTGAAATACATCCACAGCTACACATCCAATTGACTCTAATTATGTCAATTAGCCTATCGGAAGGTTCTAAAACCATGACATAATTATCTGGAATTTTCCAAGTTGTTTAAAGGCACAGTCAACTTAGTGTATGTAAACTTTTGACCCACTGGAATTATGATACAGTGAAATAATCTGTCTGTAAACAATTGTTGGAAAAATTACTTGTGTCATGCCCAAAGTAGATTTGTTTTTGGCAAGTCCTAACCAACTTGCCCAAACTATAGTTTGTTAACCTCTTGCTTCTACTTGGGACGCTTGCGTCCCAACTAGAGCTCTGGAAATGCAAATGCGCTACGCTAAATGCTAATAGTATTAGTTAAAACTCAAAAGTTCATTAAAATACACATGCAGGTTATCAAATTAAAGCTACACTCGTTGTGAATCCAGGCAACAAGTCAGATTTTTAAATGTTTTTCGGCGACAGCATGAGAAGCTATTATCCCTTAGCATGCACCAATACACTACAACACAAAAGCACAGCAGGGGACGTAAACAAAATAATTAGCATTTCGGCGTTACACAAACCGCACAATAAAATAGAAAACAGTCATTACCTTTCACCATCTTCTTTGTTGGCACTCCTAGATGTCCCATAAACACTATTGGGTCTTTATTTCGATTAAATCGGGCCATATAAAGCCAAGATATCGTTATATGTGTGATAAACGAAAAAAACTGCGATTTCACAACGTAACGTCATTTTTTTAAATTCAAAAAGTAGACGATAAACTTTCACAAAACACTTCGAAATACGTTTGTAATGCTACTTTAGGTATTAGTAAACGTTAATAAGCGATAAAAATCATCCGTAGGCGATGTAAAAAATCATTAGCTGTCGTCTTGGAAAAAATTTCATGAGAGAGCTCTTCCGGAATGATCTGGGCGGAGACCGGAGGTAAGTGGTGCCCCTGTTTCGGTTCAACCAAGAATCAAAGATGATTCAATTCACAAGACTCTAGACAACATGGGGATGCTGTGGGAGTTGAATGCTCGGTCTTATCTAATTCGGCTCACTGTTAACAATTGCTGGAAGTGGCGCAAGGATATTTATTTCCATTTTCTGTGATCAGGTTTTCCTGCGCTTTCCGATGTAACGCACGTTATGTTATAGCCACAGTCGTGATTTAACCAGTTTTAAAAACGTCCGAGGGTTTCCTATCCACACATTCTAACCATATGAACGTACTATATTCCTGGCATGAGTAGCAGGGCGCTGAAATGTTGCGCGATTTTTAACAAAATGTTCAAAAAAGTAGAGGGTAGGAGCAACTAGTTAACAAGAAAGTTGTTTATGGTTGAAAAAATAGTTTTAATGACTCCATCCTAAGTGTATGTAAACTTCCTACTTCAACTGTATGCCGCTCAAGCCCTTTCTCCCCAATTAAGGTGCCACCAACCTCCTGTGGAGTGAACATATATTTAAGAATTAAGCAGAAACAGACAGGCCAGGTAATTACGGCAAATGCCAGATGGGTCATTCCTTTAGCTCAGCGCCCAGTCTAAAAAGTTTTCAAGCGTAGAGATAGATATAGGACTCAAGTGGCCAAACGTCACTAGAGTAGTAACTGGGTGGGACTTCATATGGGTTAAGGAAGGATCACATAATTCCATACAGGTCACCAGGAGGGATTAGCCAATGCATTAAATTCATGAGCAAACATTCCATAACTGCAGGTGGCAATAAATAGCCAGACTTGGCTTCATAAAAAAACTTGTAGAAGTAGAAGAAGGAAATGGACTACTTCAAAATGGAGTATGGCGCTTCCAGTGATCTTAGACGCCATACAGCCCATATTGGGCTGATCTTCCTCATTGTACATTAATCTCTTTCAAAAATGCATTTGAAGCATTTTAATTCACAATAAATAATGCAATGTTTTATTCAGTGTAGCATGACTAAATTAATAAACAACTGTTTGATCAAGAAAATGGATTCATCCCTTTTATTTTACAGGAAATTATTTGTGTATTTCACTTGCTAATTCAAATTTCATCTAAATATCAAAAGGATCTGCTAGAACTGTCACTTCTAGAAGAATACTTTATTGCCCATTTGTTGAAACAGAATTTATTACATCATTTTACTTTGTCCCCAACCCCACTGAAACACACATACATGTCCATTGACATGCTAGAAGAACACACAGCAGCATCACTCATTTGACTTTACAACAGTAAAATACATTTAACGAAATTCAGAAGAATTCACAGAAATAGAATGCAACACAAAGGAGAAACAAGAGATTAGGTTGATGATCAAAACAAATGTATAAGCATTTAGTTATAGCAGATGATCCTGTCAGACCTGGGATTCAAACCATCAACCCTGCCTTGCTGCTGTAATATCTAAAGTCATAATTGGTACCAGTTAAGGTTCAGATTTTCGATGAGGAAAATCAAGAGTTCGGAAGTATTCTTCTTATAATTTTTGTAACACATGTCCTGATCTTCTTGGTCCTAATACCATATATGATAGGGTTTACCAGTGGTGGGAAAAGAATGAACTGTACTGATATTAATACATTAACCTCTGTGCCTGTTGTAAACAACAGAAAAAAGGATGGCTTGCAGAGAAGTTGATGAATATGTTCTAGTGGGGAGCACGTATTAAAAGTCTTCTTTCATTACTCCTTTGAGGCTTTACTATTTTGACATATGTGAGCACAACTAACACAAAACGTAAAACCACTAGACTTGATATGATACATATACCACACAGGCTGCTCAGGGCACTTTGAAAACAGGAGAGTTTAACAACTGCTTAGTCATCACAAAAAAACATAGATTGTTTCCGGCACAAGGGAGCCTTGAAGTGATAAACATTTGAAAAGAGTTACGGGAATAATAATAATAAAATATACCAATGTTCTGATATTGAAATAGCTTACAAATGGAGACATACCTGTCATAAGCCATCACTGCTAGAATAACATGAGAACATGTCACATATACACTGCAGAAATGTATATGTAACGGTGGGCCAAGAGAACAGAGGTGGCAGAGCTGGTTGGGGTGTAGGGTCGTCCCAAAGATCCCTGTTAGCATCAATTTGAGCACAACCTGAAGGTAGGGAGGGCAGCGCCCCTTGATGCTCTGTAGTTATTCAGTTAACTAGCTAATATGACACAAAACATTCTCAATTACAATACATTATAAACTTGATGCTTTACAAGAATCATTGGTCTACAGAGAAATTATGGCAAAATTATACATATTTGCACAGTCAATAATAGCAACTATAAGTAACAAAACACAATTCAATATTACAAAAATAATCTGTTTATGTTTTAGGGTAAAGTCCTAGTACCTTTTTACAAGCCTGCCTGATTTTAACCATCCTAACGCCATACATTAAAGGATTGAAAAGTGGTGGACATATCAGAAAATAAACCAATAAAATAGTGCGAATTATAGGTGGAAGATGTGCAGTATCATATCTGCCTTGTAGAATCACAAATAAACAGCCAAATAAGAAGTTCAGCAAAGAGGCTATATGTGGCATACAGGTGTTAAATGCTTTCTGTTTCGTCTCTTTTGAAGACTTTAAACATATCTGTAGAATTCTTACATATGAGTATATGGTAGGAAATAAAGTACAAGAAAAAGAAAGCGCAGTGACAACAAAACCCCATATGTTATTCAGCGTAGTATTTGAACAGGCAAGCTTGACGACTGAGTAGTTGTCACAATACACTCTGTCTAGAATGTTACCACAAAATTGCAGTCGCAAACTCAGGGAGATAATGATGGCGTTGATGAAAAAAGAATACACCCAGGGCAGTAGAATTAAGCCACAAATTATTTTAGGTATCATAATATTGTTATACTGTAGAGGATAACAAATGGAGATGTACCTGTCATAGGACATAACTGCTAAATTACAAAATTCTGTTATCGCATATGTGTACAACACATAAACCTGGAGATAACAATAAAGAAGGGAAATATCATGTGTGTCAGACAGCAAGTAAAACATGAGAGCAGGAAA
Organism: Oncorhynchus nerka; assembly: GCF_034236695.1. Classification (NCBI taxonomy): domain Eukaryota; kingdom Metazoa; phylum Chordata; class Actinopteri; order Salmoniformes; family Salmonidae; genus Oncorhynchus; species Oncorhynchus nerka. The sequence continues at coordinate 66,597,477 of NC_088409.1, read as the reverse complement.
CAAACCAGTGCTCCCATACAACTGATTAACAAACAAAGCACATAGAAACAGATACATGGGTTCATGAAGGCTTCTTTCAATGCAGATAACTCCAATAAGTAAAGCATTGACAAGAATGATGACAAAATATAATAAAGTTACAACAGCAAAGTAGCAATACTTCAATTGTCCGATATCACCGTATGCAGCAAGCCTGAAGACCTCGTAGTGAGTAGAGTTTTCCATGGTCCTGGGAGTTGGTAAAGATGTGCTGTCAATGTTTGAAGAAGAGGAGCAAATCCTCCTACTGAAGCTTAAATATATATTAAAATCATGAAATCATAAACATCAAACAACCTAAATGGATAATTCCTTGACTTGTTCATTCAGAGATACATTTGCTCACATCTATACTCACCAATACAGACAGCTTTAGATTCTTCTGATAAAATAATTCATTGCCTAAAACAAACAATATTATACGTTGTATCCGGCACTCATGTTACTTATCAAAATGAAATGGAAAATAATTAATTGATTACCTGTAAAGTATGCTAAATCCAACATTTTGACAGACCATTTCTAATCCATGATGAACTGCTTAAACTCCTCAAACGATTCCTATACTTATATATATAAAATAAAAAAAAACCTGCCATGGTGTGATAGGCAAGTGTACACCAATACCTGGGGAAAATGAGATATTCTCAGAGTCAAGGAAACCGTCCAGAGAAAAACAGACACCATTTTGTAACACAGGCCCTCTAGGGAGGAGGTGCAAAGCCTTTCTTAAAATCTATACAAACTACAGTAACTCATAGAGAAAAGTAGATTACACAAGGCATGTACAACTGATGTGAAATGGCTAGCTTGTTGGCAGTGCTATCTTTTGTTCAATCGGTGATGTCACTCTTTCTGAGACCTAGAAGTAGTTGTTTCCCTTGCTCTGCAAGGGCCGTGGCTTTTGTGGATTGACAGGTAACGATGCTTCGTGGGTGACGGTTCTTGATGTGGTCAGAGGGTCCCTGGTTTTAGCCTAGGTTGGGGTAAGGCAGGGGATGGAAGCAATACTGTTACAGTACACATGGTAAGAGGGACATGTGTACTGGTAGGCTTTGTTAGTGGCCTATGATGCTGTTACAACAATGTATGATCGGGGACTACAGGAAAAGGAGGGCCGAGCATTCATCCATAGATGTGGCTAAAGTGGAGCAGGTTGAGAGCTTCAAGTTCCTTGGTGTCCACATCAGAAACAAACAAACATGGTCCAAACACACCAAGACACTTGTGAAGAGGGCACGACAATGCCTATTCCCCCGCAGGAGACTGAAAAGATTTGGCATGGGTCCTCAGATCCTCAAAAAGTTCTACAGCTGCACCATCGAGAGCATCCTGACCGGTTGCATCACCGCCTGGTATGGCAACTGCTCTTCCTCTGACCGCAAGGCGCAACAGAGGGTACTGCGTACAGCCCATTACATCACTGGGGCCAAGCTTCCTGTTATCCAGGACCTCTAAACCACGCTGTGTCAGAGGAAGGTCCTAAAAATTGCCAAAGACTCCAGCTACCTTAGTCATAGACTGTTCTCTCTGGTACCGCACGACAAACGATACCGGAGCGCCAAGTCTAGGTCCAAAATCATTTTTAACTGCTTCTACCCCCAAGCCATAAGACTCCTGGACAGCTAATCATATCACTACCCAGACTATTTGTATTGAACCTCCCCCCTTTTATGCTGCTGCTACTCGCTGTTTATTATCCATGCGTAGTCACTTTACCCCTACCTACATGTACAAACTAACCAGTACTCCGGCACGTTGACTTGGTACCGGTGGCCTCATGATTGTTATTTTATTGTTGCTCTTTTCTTTTTTACTTTAGTTAATTTAGTATATATTTTTCTTAACTCTTATTTTATTTGATGTGTTGGGACCTTCTAGCCTGGCACTTCGACAAAATGTAGAATAATTATGTGACATCACCAACCTGCTGTGTAGGCAATGCTATCAGCTCTCACATTAACCTTCCAGGAGTTTGTGTTCTATGTACTGTGCATAATAAATAAATAATTCAGTCGAACCAATCCAAAGCTTCTGACAAAGGGAAGGTTACCCAGATGCAGATTAAGTCTACTCCTGGACTAAAACACACTGTCAATGGAGATTCTCCATTGAGCATTTTCTATTCTATTTATTCTATGACCAGTCTTGATCTGGGTCCTGTAATTCAGGGAGGTAGCTGGATACTGTTGAGGGGCTACCTTGCTAGCTATAGTCAGAATGAGGGTGCAACACAACAGTCTGAGGAGAGGTCATCATTGGTAGCCTGGACCCAGATCTTTTTGTGCTATCATTCTAGCTCCTTCTCATGTTTGGCATGACAAGGGGTGGACTAATAGCACAAACATACTGGTACCCAGAATACACAGTTAGGGCACTGTCGTTTTTCCTGACCATTTGATCTAACCAGGGAAAACATAGAATAACTCAGCAGCCTGAGTCCTAGCTATAGTCTAAAACCTAGGCCCAAAGCTGTTCCTGCTCAGGTAAAAGTGAGGATCCTTATTATCACTCTTGGCTTCTTTAGACCTACAGTACACTTTCAGTGCCTATCCACCCAGAGGGGATGACAGAATGCATGAGTCTCAAATGGCACCCTATTGCCTTTATAGTGCACTACTTTTGACGAGAGGCTTCTGGCTAATATAGGGAATAGGGAATATATATATAGGGAATAGGTTACCATTTGGGATGCAATCAAGACCAGCCGTGCCTCTCCCGGAGCCCCTCGGGTCTCTACAGGTTAATAGCTGCATTAATTGGTTCCTAGGGAACAAGGCAATATAGTGGACTAATGACCTGGAACCTAATGACTCAATAAACATGTTTATTATGCTTTCCCCATGGAAAAGTATTAATGGAGTACATGAACAACGTGTCTTATAAAGTGGGGAGAACAAGTATTTGATACACTGCCGATTTTGCAGGTTTTCCTCCTTACAAAGCATGTAGAGGTCTGTAATTTTTATCATAGGTACACTTCAACTGTGAGAGACGGAATCTAAAACCCCGAAAACCTGAAGGAGGTCTGTTTAGGAGTGGGCCAAAATCCCTGCTGCAGTGTGTGCAAACCTGGTCAAGAACTACAGGAAACGTATGATCTCTGTAATTGCAAACAAAGGTTTCTGTACCAAATATTAAGTTATGCTTTTCTGATGTATCAAATAATTATGTCATGCAATAAAATGCTAATTAATTACTTAAATATCATACAATGTGATTTTCTGGATTGTCTCTCACAGTTGAAGTGTACCTATGATAAAAAATTACAGACCTCTACATGCTTTGTAAGTAGGAAAACCTGCAAAATCGGCAGTGTATCAAATACTTGTTCTCCCCACTGTACATAAACTCAGCAACAAAAAAAACGTCCCTTTTTCAGGACCCTGTCTTTCAAAGATAATTCGTAAAAATCCACAGATCTTCATTGTAAAGGGTTTAAACACTGTTTCCCACACTTGTTCAATGAACCATAAACAATTAATGAACATGCACCTGTGGAATGGTCGTTACGACACTAACAGCTTACAAACGGTAGGCAATTAAGGTCACAGTTATGAAAACTTAGGACACTAAAGAGGCTTTTCTACTGACTCTGAAAAACACCAAAAGAAAGATGCACATAGTCCCTACTTATCTGCGTGAACATGCCTTAGGCATGCTGCAAGGAGGCATAAGGACTGCAGATGTGGCAAGGGCAATAAATTGCAATGTCCGTACTGTGAGACGCCTAAGACAGCACTACAGGGAGACAGCTGATCGTCCTTGCAGTGGTAAACCATGTGTTACAACGCCTGCACAGGATCGGTACATCCGAACATCACACCTGTGGGACAGGCACAGGATGGCAACAACAACTGCCCGAGCTACATCAGGAACACACAATCCCTCCATCAGTGCTCAGACTGTAAGGCAGGTCCTCACCAGACATCACAGGCAACAACGTCGCCTATGGGCACAAACTCACCGTCATTGGACAAGAAAGGACTGGCAAAAGGTGCTCTTCACTGATGAGTCAGGGTTTTGTCTCACCAGGGGTGACGGTCAGATTCGAGTTTATCGTTGAAGGAATGAGCGTTACAACGATTTATGTACTCTGGAGCGGGATTGATTTGGGGGTGGAGGGTCCGTCATGGTCTGGGCCGGTGTGTCACAGCATCATCAGACTGAGCTTGTTGTCATTGCAGGCAATCTCAACGATGTGCGTTACAGGGAAGACATCCTCCTCCCTCATGTGGTACCCTTCCTGTAGGCTCTTCCTGACATGACCCTCCAGCATGACAATGCCACCAGCCATACTGCTCGTTCTGTGAGTGATTTCCTGCAAGACAGGAATGTCAGTGTTCTGCCATGGCCAGCGAAGAGCCCGGATCTCAATCCCATTGAGCATGTCTGGGACCTGTTGGATCGGAGGGTGAGGGCTAGGGCCATTTCCAACAGAAATGTCTGGGAACTTGCAGGTGCCTTGGTGGAAATGTGGGGTAACATCTCACAGCAAGAACTGGCAAATCCATGAGGAGGAGATGCACTGCAGTACTTAATGCAGCTGGTGGCTACACCAGATACTGACTGTTACTTTTATCTTGTTCAGGGACACATTATTCCATTTCTGTTAGTCACATGTCTGTGGAACTTGTTCAGTTTTTGTCTCCATTGTTGAATCTTGTTATGTTCATACAAATATTTACATATGTTAAGTTTGCTGAAAATAAACGCAGTTGACAGTGGGAAGACGTTTCTTTATTTGCTGAGTTTACATCATCATGACCTTTACTGGATTGTTTTATTCAGGGTCAAACATATCCCACAGTGATCCCAGAAAAATAAAGGTATCTAGTCCTCTGATTTCTCAATTGAATACAAAATATATACAGTGTATTTCTTATTATCAAGGAATTACCTGGACATTTTTAGGAAATAATAAACTATCCGAATTTAGCAACAGGTTTTCAGAGGAAAAGCAAAGCTAGAGGCCATCTGTCAGATAGCTGGCACAGAGGTATTATGTTACATTGAACAGTTGGCCCTCAGAAAACAATACATGCATTTGGTTGGATTTCATGGTATAGTATGTCCCTAGATTTCTCCCTCAAATTGTCACACAATCACCAAGCTTGTATATAACTTACATTGCCCATTATCCATTACTGATGTATGTGATAATAGTAGTGTCAGGTAGCGTAGCGGTTAGCATTTTGGACCAGTAATTGAAAGGTCGCTGGTTCGAATAAGGTGAAGGCATATAACCCCAATTTACTCCAGGGGTGCCGTACTGCTTTGGCTGACCCAGTAAAACAACACATTTCACTGCACCTATCCGGTGTATGTGACAATAAAACATCTTATTTCTTTATGGTGGGCTAAGGGGTGGGCTTACCTTTTACACATTTAAATCCATTTATTCACTGTTGTCAATTGATCCTGAAAGTCTTGCATATCTTATGTAAGAAATTCAAAGTCATGAACTTCTGTTTTAAAAAGTTTTATTTAAATAATAATTGTATTGCATTATACAGGACTTATCTCAAAGTGTATAAAATATAAACTTGATAAAGACTTTTAAAAAATCCATGTATGTTTTTAAGACAAACTAGAAGAAGAATATTTTATTTTATGCACTGAGATTGTTGTGTAATGAGTCATATACTCTGTGTGTGTGTGTGTGTGTGTGTGTGTGTGTGTGTGTGTGTGTGTGTGTGTGTGTGTGTGTGTGTGTGTGTATATATATATATATATATATATATATATATATATATATATATAATCATGACATGACAATCATCAAATGTAGGATGAAAGGAAGGCCAGCCGATAGAGATGAGTCTTAAAGACTGCTTTCAAGGCCCCAACAGTCTGAGCAGCCCTGAGATTGTCCGGAAGAGAGTTCTAAAGGCGGTGGCTTGGTAGTTAAAGGCATGTCCCCTATTGTGCGGAGCCAGGTGCTAGGGGCGAGGAGCAGTTTGGCGTGGCTTGAACGTAGAGTGAGTGGAGGTTCATAGGGGGAGAGTAAGTTTGACAGGTCAGTGGGTCCAATGCCATTTATGGCTTTGTAGACGAGGAGGGTAAGTAAAATTTTTGAACGATAGGTATCCAATGGAGACCAGCAAGTGAATTACACCAAGTAAATGGCAATATTTCACAAATCAGAAAATGTTTTACATGTCTGATTTTCACCATCCTCACCCCATTCATTATTGCAACTAGCCTATAAATAACAAAAACACACAAGTGACATCACAAAAATCTAACAATCAGGACAGAAAAGGTCACACTACTGTTCAGCTTATGTTTTAGGGTACAGACCTACAGGTAGTATGTATTTACAAGCCTGTCTGATTTTAGTCATCCTAACGCCATACATAATAGGGTTCAAAAGTGGCTGGCACATCAGAAAGTACACTGATAAAATAGTGTGAAGTACAGTTGGAACATTTCTCATAGGCCTATCAAATCTACTCTGGAGCAGATTTAAGAAACAGCCGAAAGAGAAGTTGAGCAGCGAGGCCAGGTGAGGAGTACAGGTGCTGAAAGCTTTCTGTCTGGTCTCAATGGAAGATTTCAAACAAATTGTCAGAATCTTAATATAAGAAAACAAAATAGTAATTAAAGGGACAACAACAGACAAAACAAGACTGTAGAGTCCATAGATGTTATTAACTGTTGTGTCTGAAGTTGAACAAGCAAGTTTCACCAGCAGGTAGTTGTCACAGTACACTTTGTCTATAACGTTCCCACACAATTTCAAACGAATAGTTAAAGACAGTGTTATGATGCTTTTTGCAAAAGGGTACAACCATATTACACAAATTAAAAAACACACCCTGTTGGGTGTCATGACAACATTATACTGTAGTGGATAACATATAGCAAGGTACCTGTCATAGGACATGACTGCTAAATTGCAGAATTCCATAGATCCATATGTGTATATGCAAAAGATCTGTAGGTAACAGTACACAGTGGAAACTGAATGCGCATCTGAAACCAAATGAATCATAAGAGCAGGAAACAAAGCAGTGCTACCATACAACTCATTCACAAACAAACTGCACAGAAACAGATACATGGGTTCATGAAGGCTCCTCTCCATACATATAACCATGATAAGCACAATGTTCGCAAAGACTATGGAGATGTATAACACAGTTAATATAATCAAATAGAAGTACTTTAAGTGTCCACTGTCACTATATCCAGCTAGCATAAATGACGTGAATTGTGTTGAGTTTTCCATTCTCCTAATAGTACTTATAGAAATATTTGTAGATATATTTGGTTCACAAGACAAGGATAACAGTGTCTATCACGTGAATCTATCAAGCTCTTATTGACATCTCATAACTGCCACATTCTTAGAATTGCTAAAGATTTGCTAAGACTGTGCATTATTGCCACAGTAACCTGTTACGTGGCTGTCATGGACACTGAGTAGAACATACAGCAAACTTAATTCATCCCGAGTGTAGTTCACTAATATTATATATTATACAAATACAATTGACAAATTGTCTTAGCTTACAGATATTTGCTCTACTGTTACAAACACTCCAATCATAGTGTGTAAATCCAACAGGATGCTAGTCGTGCAGAGCTGTGGTGTGGTAACACTCCTCATCATAAGTCACATACATCTCCCCACCAGAGACCAGGGTTCAATCCCTGTGTCCACCTATCTCACTGCTTCTCCCACTTGACTGTCTCCCCCTCTGATTGTATTACTGTATAAAGAAACACCAATAAAAATATATACATATATATATATATATATATTAATAACAGGATGTAAGTCTAGATCACCTGGTATCTTTTTCCAGATTGCATTGGTGTAGACAGACCTTCTGTATGGTCTGTGCCGGTGGGCTATTCCACACTGTCATATCACCGACCTTTTATACCCTTTAAAGGAAGAAAAAAACTATATACAGCAGTGTGTTTACTTGAACTCAAATGACACCAATAATTAAATTGTCATGGTGTGACTCCCAGCCTCCAGTGGGTGGTTAGGCTAGTGCAGTGTCGGCTTGGCCAATAAACGGCATAAGCAGTCACTTAGTTTGTATTTGTGTGTTTGTTGTGTGTGTTAAGGAGTTGGAGGAGCCCAGGTCTGCCTTTCTGCAATTAGTACTTTCCTGAGCACAGATTATTCGACAGTCTCAATCTCTCTCTCTCTATCTCTCTCTCTCTCTGTGTTTGTGTGAACACATGAACCATGTAGGCCATGAACAGAAATATGATTAAACAAATATATCATGGCTTCTTGCATCATTAAACAATTCATTGATATTTAGAATACACTGCACATGCACAATTACAAAGCAGATGCATAAGACGTAGACATCGCTCCAACAATGTCTTCATTTACTTTCACCAGACAAGTTGCTCTCCAGGGCTCGGAAGACATTCATAGACAGTGTGACGAAGCCAGTGATCAAGCAGCTCCTGGATGACCTTTTGGAGGACAAGGTGCTGAACGATGAAGAGACAGAATCGGTGACGGAGGAGAACAGCACTAGGGCAGAGCAGGCACGATGCCTTATCGATATGGTGCGGAAGAAAGGGAGCAAAGCCAGTGAGAAGATGATTGCCAGAGTTCAGGAGAGAGATCCTGAACTTTATAACAAATTGGCTCCCGGGCAGCCTGCCCAGATGAGTGAGTGAAACTGATACACCATTCAGTTACGTCTGTCACAGTGCCAAACTTGTCTTCGATTTGATAAGCGTTAGTAAGGACTTGTATCATGCTGTATTTTCCCTGCAGTACCATCATCAACCCAGTTATCACAGCAGGAGGAGCAGCCAGTGTCCTCTGTCCTCACCCCCAGCGACTTTAAAATAATCCTTAAAATCTGTCAGTTTAAGCTAAAGATATGAGGTTTTTTGCATGGGTTGCGTCTCAATCGTCTCACAAATATAATGCAAACTATTTTGACCACTCTATGGAAAGGGGAGACTCTCACAATGGTGTTCTTTATTTTGCTCTACAACACCCACAAGTGTCATGGAACTTGTCTGAACTCGGTAACGCTGATGTACCAACGTCTGTGTCACGTTCTGACCTTTATTTCCTTTGTTTTGTCATTATTTAGTATGGTCAGGGCGTGAGTTGGGGTGGGCAGTCTATGTTTGTTTTTCTATGATTTGGGTATTTCTATGTTTCGGCCTAGTATGGTTCTCAATCAGAGGCAGGTGTCATTAGTTGTCTCTGATTGAGAATCATACTTAGGTAGCCTGGGTTTCACTGTGTGTTTGTGGGTGTTTGTTCCTGTCTCTGTTTTCACCAGATAGGCTGTTTAGGTTTTCTCACGTTTATTGTTTTGTTAGTCTATTCATGTATAGTTTCTTTATTAAAGAACCATGAATAATAACCACGCTGCGTTTTGGTCCGCCTCTCCTTCAACTCAAGAAAACCGTTACAGTCTGTCTGTGCTGTTCGAACCGTTTGAGCTACACACTAATATGACCCCAGTATGGAAAGGGGAGACTATCACGAACACAATGGTGTTCTTTGTGTTGCTTTATGACACAAGTATCACGGAACTCGTCTGAAGGTAACCCATACAAACTAATGGAATTATTGAGGTAGTTTTTTGCCAACAAAAATAAGGGGTTAAATATATGTCCAAAAAAACACAAATATTTCCTGAGCTTTCTTATATCTCCCAGATATAGGACAGATACTTCAAAACCTTATTCCTTGTGATTCATTTTTTGACTGTCTTTTTTGCCATTCATGCATGTGTTATTCAATACGTTTCTATGGCTATAGCCTAGTAGTAAAGGCAAAATTCTATATTTTATCAAATTATTATATATTTATATTTTATACCTAATGGGGTACTAAACATTTAAATAAAATAGCTAAATGATCCATGGTATGACTATCATAAAACATTTCCATATGTTAGCTTAGTACCCGCCCACCCCCTCTTAGAGGTTAAGGTGGACATTCTTCATAGGAAGTGTCGCAAGTTTCAAGCTTATAAACCCCTGGGGGTACTTGTGTCACAGTTTCAGAAACACAATCATTTGAGTTACTCTAAAAGCAATATAAAACAATAAAATCCTCATCTAGCAGTGAGTATAGTCCTACAGCGTAAACAAATCTTCATCATCGTATTGACTTGTAATTTCACTAACCGCAATAACTAAGTAACAATGCATACCTACACTGTTATTATACAGTGGTTTTAGCACCACTTGTGAAGTGGGACCAGTTTGCCCACATATTTTGATGAGTTGAATTGTTGCCATTACTGTTTGCACCTGTCATTACTTTGCTCTATAAGATTTACCCTCCAATTGATATGTCTTGTCAGAAGCACCGGCCCTGCTCATAAACAGTGTGGAGTTTGATTATAGGGAACATGCTGAGACGAGGAGAAAATGGCTTCTAGAAGAATGTCTACATGTATCAGTAGTCTATGGTTTGTCTCCTCTGTGGCTGACTCTGTGTGTTCTTGCAGGAAATGACAGAGGCTGTAAAAGGTTTTTCATAAACGTAAGGAGCACTCCTTGTCAGACAGCGTCTTTGTGTGATGATGTCTCACTTGGGAGCTGGGTACCATCATGGGTGTCCAGTACAAGAAAGGGGACCAGAAACCCAGGTCTTCCCCAGATAGATTTCGACCAAAGACATAACCACTGTAACAAAGGACTACTACCTCTTGCCAGGCCTCTCAGTAGTTGTGATGGTTGATTAATTGTACAGTATTCACAATGGAGGAATGAAGGAGGAACAATGTTTTAGAAATGTTTTTGTATGAAACCATACATGATAAAGTGTTTGGTATATTCTCCTGGTAAAACCATTACCAGTATGTTCACATTTTGCACTTATAATTAACCTTTTAACATATTATTTTAGCATCAGCAAATTACGTGTCACGAGTAGGTTTTGCTACTCCTGTTGTAACATTTGGAAAATAAGCAAGATAAGTCTGGGTGACACAAATCAGAGAACCTCACTGACCATTTTAGTCTCCCTAGCAGAGCTGGTTAACTTGTTTTCAAGTGAGTGACTATAACACAGGAGGCAGCTCTGCAGAGTGGTCACCAGCTGGCACAGCCACAAAGTCATAAAATCAGATTTTAAACCTAACCTTAACCACACTGAAACCCCGAATATCTAACCCCAACCTTAAATGAATACCCAAAAGCAAATGTTTGAAGAATCTCAAATATAACATATATTTTGATTTGTTTAACACTTTTATGGTTACTACATGATTCCATATGTGTTATTTCCTAGTTTTATTTACAATGTAGAAAATAGTAAAAAATAATGAAAAACCTTGGAATGAGTAGGTGTATCCAAACTTTTGACTGGTACTGTGTCTCAGAAGTCTTCAGTATTTTCACTCAATGTCTACACTCTGGTGACAGCAACAGTTCTGTAGCATTGTGGCGGGATAGATTGACTTTTTTTCCTGCACAGTTATTGAGTGTTAGCACATGAACGTTTATATTTTTAAGGGATATGCATTAGGTTGAAAAAGATATCACCAAAGTACATCTAATCACCTGAACATCTAATCAAATGGCTACCCAGACTATTTGCATTGCCCCCCTCCCTTATTTTAACCACTGCTACTCTCTGTTGTTATCCTCAATGCATAGTCACTTTAATAACTCTACTTACATGTACATATTACCTCAATTACCTCGACTAACCGGTGTCCGCACACATTGATTCTGTACCGGTACCCCCCTGTAAAGATGAAGTCGGAAGTTTACATACACTTAGGTTGGAGTCACTAAAACTTGTTTTTCAACCACTGCACAAATTACTTGTTAACAAACTATAGTTTTGGCAAGTCGGTTAGGACTTCTACTTTGTGAATGACACAAGTCATTTTTCCAACAAGTGTTTACAGACAGATTATATCACTTATAATTCACTGTATCACAATTCTAGTGGGTCAGAAGTTTACATACACGAAGATGACTGTGCCTTTAAACAGCTTGGAAAATTCCAGAAAATGATGTCATGGCTTTATAATCTTCTCATAGGCTAATTGACATCATTTGAGGCAATTGGAGGTGTACCTGTGGATGTTTTTCAAGGAAGGCCTACCTTCAAACTCAGTGCCTCTTTGCTGAACATCATGGGAAAATCAAAAGAAATCAACCCTCAGAAAAAAATTGTAGACCTCCACAAGTCTGGTTCATCCTTGGGAGCAATTTCCAAATGCCTGAAGGTACCACATTCATCTGTACAAACAATAGTACGCAAGTATAAACACAATGGGACCACGCAGCCGTCATACCGTTCAGGCGAGGGTGGATTATCCCGGGATGCGAAGGGGAGGAACTATGACTTTAATGGAGTGGGGTTCACGTCCCGAGCCGGAACCGCCACCATGGACAGACGCCCACCCGGACCCTCCCTATGGTTTTGAGGTGCGTCCGGGAGTCCGCACCTTAGGGGGGGGGGGGTTCTGTCACGCCTTGGTCATAGTGTTTTGTGTTTTCGTTATATATTTGGTCAGGCCAGGGTGTGACATGGGTTTATTGTTGTATTTCGTATTGGGGTTTTGTAGTTATTGGGATTGCGGCGGAGTAGGGGTGTTGTATGGGCTTGGCTGCCTGAGGTGGTTCTCAATCAGAGTCAGGTGATTCTCGTTGTTTCTGATTGGGAACCGTATTTAGATAGCCTGAGTTTCACTGTGTATTTCGTGGGTGATTGTTCCTGTCTCTGTGTAGTTTCACCAGATAGGCTGTAATTAGGTTTCACGTTCTGTTTTGTTGTTTTGTATTTGTATCAGTTATTTCATGTACCGCGATTCATTCATTAAAGTCATGAGTAACCAACACGCTGCATTTCGGTCCGATTCTCTTTCTACAAACGAAGAACGACGTTACAGCAGCCATCTTCTTTGGGTATTTCGTGGGTTATTGTCTGTCTAGTTGCCTGTGTATGCACATTTATGGTATAGCTTCACGTTCGTTTTGTTGTTTTTGTAGTTTGTTTAGTGTCCGTCTTTATTAAAATATATAACATGTATTCTAATCACGCTGCGCAAAATACTGGACGGTAAAACATCCTGGACCTGGGAGGAGGTAATGGCAGAGGACAAGACCCTGCCATGGAAGCAGGTGGAGAGAGCACAGGAGGAACAGCGACGGTATATGGGTACAAGGCTAGTACGGAAGCCCGAGAGGCAGCCCCAAGATTTTTTGGGGGGGGGAGCACACAAGGAGTTTGGCTAAGTCAGGTAGGAGACCTGAGCCAACTCCTCGCGCCCGCACTGGTCAGGCGCGTGGTTAGCCCGGTGCGCTACATCCCAGCTCCCCGCATCTGCCGGGCTAGGGTGAGGTTCCAGCCAGGGCAGATTGTGCCAGCCCTGCTCTCCAGACAGCCAGTGTGTCTCCTCGGGCCAGGATATATTGCGCCGGCATTGCGCACTGTTTCTCCCGTATGTCTGCACAACTCAGTGCGTCCTGTGCCTGCACCCCGCACGTGCCGGTCTAGAGTCATCATCCAGCCAGGACGGGTTGTGCAGGCCATTAGCTCGAGACCTCCAGTGCGTCTTCATGGTCCGGTCTATCCAGTACCACCAGTGCCAACACCACGCACCAGACCTCCAGTACGCCTCCACAGCCCAGTACATCCTGTTCCTCCTCCCCGCACTCGCCCTGAGGTGCGTGTCCTCTGCCCAGTACCACCAGTGCCGGCACCACACACCAGGCCACCAGTGCGCCTCCAGGGTCCAGTACTCCCTGTTCCTGCTCCTCGCACTCGCCCTGAGGTGCGTGTCCCCAGCCCGGTACCACCAGTGCCGGCACCACGCACCAGGCCTATAGTGCGCCTCGGCAGAGTCGGCATTCAAGTACGCCCTGTTCCTTCTCCCCGCGTCTCCAGCCCGGTACCACCAGTGCCGGCACCACGCACCAGGCCACCAGTGCGCCTCCAGGGTCCAGTACTCCCTGTTCCTGCTCCTCGCACTCGCCCTGAGGTGCGTGTCCCCAGCCCGGTACCACCAGTGCCGGCACCACGCACCAGGCCTATAGTGCGCCTCGGCAGTCCAGTACACCCTGCTCCTCCTCCCCGCACTCGCCCTGAGGTGCGTGTCCTCGGCCCAGTACCATAAGTGCCGGAACCAGGCCTACAGTGCGCCTCGTCAGTCCAGAGCGTCCGGCAACTGTACCCAGTCCAGAGCGTCCGGCAACAGTACCCAGTCCAGAGCGTCCGGCAACTGTACCCAGTCCAGAGCGTCCGGCAACAGTACCCAGTCCAGAGCGTTCGGCAACAGTACCCAGTCCAGAGCGTCCGGCAACTGTACCCAGTCCAGAGCGTCCGGCAACAGTACCCAGTCCAGAGCGTCCGGCAACAGTACCCAGTCCAGAGCGTCCGGCTACAGTACCCAGTCCAGAGCGCCCGGCTACAGTACCCAGTCCACATCTGAATCCACATCTGTGGCACCCCCAGAAATGTGTGTGAATCGTGTGGATGGTCTGGTGATCTGAAGAAAGTGGCTGTTATTTGTCTCCTGACCTCCTTCAGGGGACACCCAGTGTAGTAAAAAGGGGAGGAACAGCTGAGTGATAGGGGTGTCTGGAAAGCCACTTAGTGACAGGAATGGCTGATCCCCCTTCACAACATTTATGGGTGAACTGTGTATCTTTGCCTGGAGGGTGTGTGACAGTCCCCCTTGTGGTTTCAGCTTGGATGGGTTTCCCAAGCTGTGAACCTAAATGTAGGCGTAGCCACGAGGTGTCCAATGGCGGGTGTGTTTCCCAACCACGTTGTTCTTTCAGCCATCTTGGTTGACGTAGGCAGTAAATTGGTGACAAAGTTAATGGCACGTGACATTCAGGCAATACACCATTACATTTCCTTTCTTATGAGTGGACGCCATAGCACTTTGTGGTTGTATGGAAGACTGTACATGGCAGTTTGGTCCCAAAGAAATCTAAAGATGACAAAAATAGGTAACTAAACACATTCATTCTGGTTACCACACCTTAACAATCTAAGCAGATATTTTTATGATGTCCATACAATGGATTAAATTACTATTAGGAGACTTGTGTAATTTGTCATACCTAGGGTGATTCTACTTCAATGGTTTGTTGCTTTACCCTTTACATTGGCAAGAAAAAGTACCTGGATTTTTGCATAAATTGGCCATAAAATTGAATAGATAGACAAACAGTGTGCTGAAACTAATAACACACCAATTATTGTATTTTTCTTGTTTACATTGAATACATAATTTAAACATTCACATTGTAGATTGTAAAAAGTATGTGAACCCCTAGGCTAATGACTTCTCCAAAAGCTAATTGCAATCATTAGTAAGCTAACCTGGAGTCCAATCAATGAAACGAGATTGGAGATGTTGGTTAGAGCTGCCCTGCAACATAAAAAACACTCACAAGATGTGAGTTTGCTACTCACAAGAAGCATTGCCTGATGTGAACCATGCCTTGAACAAAAGAGAACTCAGAAGGCCTAAGAATAAGAATTGTTGACTCACAAAAAGCTGGAAAGTGTCTCTAGATGCCTTGATGTTCATCAGTCCACGATAAGACAAATTGTCTATAAATGGAGAAAGTTCAGCACTGTTGCTACAGTACTCTCCCTACGAGTGGCTGTCCTGCAAAGATGACTGCAAGAGCACAGTCCAGAATGCTCAATGAGGTTAAGAAGAATCCAAGGGTGTCAGCTAAAGACTTACAGGAAACTCTGTAACATGCTAACATCTCTGTTGACGAGTCTACAATAGGTAAAACACTAAACATGAATGGTGTTCATGGAAGGACACCACGGAAGAAGCCACGGCTGTCTAAAAAAAACATTGCTGCACGTCTGAAGTTCGCAAAAGAGCAGCTGGATGTTTCACAGCGATACTGGCAAAATATTCTGTGGACAGATGAAACTAAAGTTTAATTGTTTGGAAGGAACACACAACACTCTCTGTGGAGAAAAAAAGGCACAGCACAACAACATCAAAACCTCATCCCAACTGTAAAGTATTGTGGATGGAGCATCATGGTTTGGGGCCTCAGGGCCTGGACAGCTTGCTACGATTGATGGAAAAATGTATTCCCAAGTTTATCAAAACATTTTGCAGGAGAATGTAAGGCTATCTGTCCCCCAATTGAAGATCAACAGAAGTTGGGTGATGCAACAGGACAACGACCCAAAACACAGAAGTAAATCAACAACAGAATGGCTTCAACAGAAGAAAATTTCCCCACTGGAGTGGCCCAGTCAGAGTCCTGACCTCAACCCATTTGAGATGCTGTGACATGACCTCAAGAGAACAGTTCACACGAGACATCCCAAGAATAATGCTGAACTGAAACAGTTTTGTAAAGAGGAATGGTCCAAAATTCCTCCTGACCGTTGTGCAGGTCTGATCTGCAACTACAGAAAACGTTTGGTTGAGGTTATTGCTGCCAAAGGAGGGTCAACCAGTTTTTAAAGCTAAGGGTTCACATAACTTTTTACACCCTGCACTGTGAATGCTTACACAGTGTGTTCAATAAAGACATGAAAACATATTTGTGTGTTATTAGTTTAAGCAGACTGTGTTTGTCTATTGTTGTGACTTAGATGAAGATCAGATAACATTTTAAGACCAATTTATGCAGAAATCCAGGTAATTCCAAAGGGTTCACATACTTTTTCTTGCCACTGTATATCCAAATGTAATTCTAGAATACTGCTGTAGATTACTGAGAATTTTCAAGATAAAGCTAATTTTCTCACACAATACAAACAAACAGCTAGAAAACAAAGACCAAATGTCAATTACAAGTCAACTTAGTTTTAAAGAGCACAACATCTTCTTTAATATGACACCACATTCATGTCGATTGGAATAACACTAAAGTTTGTCTTGCATTGTGTAGACACTCATTATCAAAAAACGAATAATGCAAAAAAAACTTGAGTATTTGAATTGTAGTACATTTGACTAAATTACTCACTCAAAATGTATCCAGTTTAATACATTATACATATTTTAAAAATCATCCAAAATTCCCCCGAACCTCCCTACTGGCTTTAGAATGAGCCCACAATGTCTTTTGAATCCTAGAAACGCCCCTGATTAATATCACTTGTAATGTGTAATTGCTAAGGGGTTGCCATGGCAGACCCTGTCCTTGACACTCTCACTATATTATTATTATTAATTCAACCATATGTGTATTATTATATTTTTTTTTACAAATACCCACCTGGAAGCTGTGACAAACAATCGACAATTGTGAGTAATAAATATAATTTGAATGCATCAGGGACCTCTCCTCTCATCAATGGAAATGCGTATGCAACCAAACCTGTATGTTTGTCTACAGAAGTGGCTTTTAGAATCTAGGATCCTTAGCAACTAAACTGTCTGTATTTTCTATTCTCTTAGCAGATCAAGACCGGAGAGTGAAAATCATTTTACATAATCTTGACCATATCAGGATTTCCACTCTCAGGTCACAGGTCAACATAATATGAGCAACAATGTGTTTAGAGTACCTTTCTGGTGCAGCAAACTTCTTGTTAGGCCCAGTTTGATATGGTTGCATCATTCAGATCAGACCAGTCTGAAGGGAAAACATTAAGCCAAATAACATTTTGTACCTCCCTGGGACTAACCCTTCAATTGGTCTAACGAGAGACAGCAATCATGGGCTACCTATGTTTTTGTTTCAGCTTCCCTGGTCTCACAGGTTGCTAAATAGTTGTCAAGGGAATTGAAAGATACAGTGGACTAATGACCTGTTTTGTGAAGATGGCCAAATACAGTAAATACAATTATTTGTCACGTGCTTCGAATACAACAGCTGTAGACCTTACAGTGAAATGCTTACTTACTTACTGGCTCTAACCAACAGTGCAATTTTTAAGTAGAAAATACATATTAGGTGAACAATAGATAAGTATAGAAATAAAAACAACAGTAAAAAGAGTGAAAAATAACAGTAGCGAGGCTATATACAGGCACTGGTTAGTCGGGCTAAATGAGATAGTGTGTACATGTAGCTATGGTTAAAGTGACTATGCATATATGATAAACAGAGTGTAGCAGCAGCGTAAAAGGGGGACAATGCAAATAGTCCGGGTAGCCATTTGATTACCTGTTCAGGAGTCTTTTGCCTTTTGGTAAAAGCTGTTGAGGTATTTTGGTCCTAGACTTGGCACTCCGGTACCACTTGCCATCCGGAAGTAGAGAGAACAGTCTATGACTAAGTTGGCTGGACAATTTGAGAATGTTTAGGGCCTTCCTCTGACACCGCCTGGTGTAGAGGTCCTGTATGGCAGGCAGCTTGGCCCCAGTGATGTACTGGGCCATACGCACCTTGCGGTCAGAGGCCGAGCAGTTGCTGTACAAGGCAGTGATGCAACCATGCTCTCAATGTTGCAGGTGTAGAGCCTTTTGAGGATCTGAGGACCCATGCCAATTCCTTTTAGTTTCCTGATGGGGAATAGGCTTTGTCGTGCCCTCTTCACAACTGTCTTGTGCATTTGGACCATTTTAGTTTGTTGGTGAACTTGAAGCTCTCAACCAACTCCACTACAGCCCCGTCGATGAGAATGGGGGCGTGCTCTGTCCTCCTTTTCCTGTAGTCCACAATCATCTCCTTTGTCTTGGCAACGTTGAGGGAGAGGTTGTTATTCTGGCACCACTTTTGTCCAGGTGGGAAAGGGCAGTTGTGGAGTGCAATAGAGATTGCATCATCTGTGAATCTGTTTGGACTGAATGCAAATTGGAGTATTGAATATTAACAATCTACCATTTCCAATGAACAGAGCTAATTTCACTTCACCTAACTCTTTCTCTGCGACATTAGTTAGTCTGATAGGGTGTAAGTGAGGCCTTGTGGTCTCATCAAACACCATCACCACTTTCTACTCCAGCACATCCTTAGTCTTGTTTCCTACCTTGGCCCTTGTTATGCTTTCTTTAATTGACGCTCCACTGGTTTCTGTATCACGATCTCTCTCCTTCCTATGTCTTTCCACTACTTGACCCTCATCGTCCCACTCCATACCGTCAGAACTGACACCCATATTGTTCGCATTCCAGCACAGCTGTTGCTTCACCAACTTTTTCTCAATTTCTTCTATTTTGCCCGCACTACTTGCCGCCATTTCCGACCTCCAACCCGCTCTCTTTCCATTCACTCGTGTGACAGCATGTCTACTCCCAAATGTCTCCTCCTCCTTCAGTTTTCTTATACTGTGCACATTATATGGCGATTGGCAATCAACTTGACGGTACATAACCGCACCAACTTGACAGGAGTGTGGACCTCAGTTCATCTTTCAATCACCCACATGGTTTTAAGCTCCTAAAAACCAATGAGGAGATGGGAGAGGCAGAACTTACAGCATGTCACACGTCAAAATAGAATCAAGTGATGAAATGATTGAATAACATATGCGTACATTTATTTTGCAATGCTCGCACAAGCTACGTGGGCGGTGTGGTCAGCATGTAAGGCTGAGGATAATTGACAGGCATTCAAGTCTTTACTTAGCGTCCCAATGTCTGTGTTTTTATGTGGTATACACTTTGTTATGTCTCATACAACATACAATATATATATCCCCATAAGTAGGGTGGCATAATTTGACCTATTTCTTTGTAATGACTGCAATATTAAAATAAGTGGCCATATGTCAAGTTGCAAATATAAGGACATTGTGTTTCAGTCATTCCTAAGCCTAATATGAGTCAGGCCTGTGTACTATGGTGAGGGAAGATACAGAGGTTTTGAGGACAATGTTTTAAGGTAATTACAAGTATTAACTTGTACATTTATTTTACTCATGCTACAGTACATTCAAATTTATACATTTAACTCATCAGTGCCCGTACAACATTTTGGGGGAGCATGATGCCCATGGCTAGGTGTCACGCCCTGGCCTTAGTTATCTTTGTTTTTCTTTATTATTTTGGTTAGGCCAGGGTGTGATATGGGTGATTTATGTGTTTTGTTCTGTCTAGGGTTTTTTGTAGATTTATGGGGTTGTGTTCAGATTAGGTGTCTTGGTAAGTCTATGGTTGCCTAGATTGGTTCTCAATCAGAGCCAGGTGTTTATTGTTGTCTCTGATTGGGAACCATATTTAGGCAGCCATATTCTTTGGGTGTTTTGTGGGTGATTGTTTCCTGTCTTTGTGTTTACTGCATCAGATAGGGCTGTTTTGGTTTTCACGTTTATTGTTTTGTAGTGTGTTCATGTTTGAGTTTTCTTCTTAAAGAACCATGAACTATAACCATGCTGCGTTTTGGTCCGACTCTCCTTCCCAGAAAGAAAACCGTGACAACAGGTGTGTTATGCCAATCAAGACGTCAACTGCCATGAGGCCTGTGAACAGTACATTGGAAGTAGATAGATTATACAAACTACTTCAATATCAACTTTATGAAGGTTATAGTACAGTGCATTTTGAAATTTAATATTTTTTTAAATTAAATAAAATGAAATTATTTGTTAATTAATTAAATGTAGCCCTCGGGTCCAAATACCATTTACAGATGTTGGATCTTAATTTGACCCGTTTTGTCACAGGAGTAAAATAATCCTGAAGCAGGTGAATTTGAAAAATATTTAGAATCGCCACCAGAGGGCGGCTGGAAGAGCTGATTGTACGCAATATAGTACCTACTAGCTACATTGTCCCTTAGACTGCAGGCCCACTGGGCACCATTTAAAGTAGCATAGTGTAAGCTACATGCAGCTACAATGCATCTCGTGTGAACTCTTACGTGGTACTAAATTATAATAATTTGACATTTGTAGGGGGGGTATTTTTTGTTAGGATTTTTTTTTTCTTGGAGACTAGGCCAATACCCAAACTATTTTTGATAAACTACGATATTTCATTTTGTCTCTGTTCATTCAGTTAAGACTTAAGACTTCACTTAATTGAACACATTTTTTACAGTTGATTAGCAACCTTAGGTTCGCTAGAAACCTGCACTGTTTTTATGTCATTAGAAGAAAGAGAAATGTGTTTAAATGACCTCATCCCAACATCAAGAAATGCCTACTCACAATTGGTCAAAATCACACAATGCACACCGATGATGCCATTGGAATCACTTACCTTCCCCTATCTTTTTTTTTACTATAAAAACATTCAAACGTTTCACATATGTGGATGTTAGGATGGTGTTGGAGATGGGCAAGTTTCCCTTTAAGATGTCCTCTTTATCGATAATATATAGATACAAAATTAACGAGCTGCCTTCTTGCGTGTTTCTTGTTTTACAATCTTTCTTTCTACAACATTGCATTCCATTCCGTAGGCTACCTCACTATTCAACCTGGACTAAAGTAAGTCTGTTTCCCTCCATTTAGTATGTTCGCTAAGAATTACAATTTGCATGATATGTTACAAATTATAATTTGATGTGGCTAATGTTAGCTAGTTTGCTAACGTTAGCTAGGTTAGAAGTTAGGGTTAAGGTTGGTGTTAAGGTTAGGAGTTAGGTTAAAGGGTTAAGATTAGGGTTATCTAACATGCTAAATATCTAAAAAGTAGAAAATATTTGCAAAGTTGCTGATTAGCTAAAATGCTAAAGTTGTTCATGATGAGATTCAAACGCGTAACTTTTGTCAATACTTGGCTTTTCCTTGCCAAGTCACAATAAAAACAGATTTCAACAGTCATGAGTTTGGAATTTCTGTGAATTTCAGCTTTGGAAGGACCTGGATCTTCACACATGCTAATAGCTCTTAATAACACCTTGACCATTGTTCTCATTTATCCTGATCAGTTCTGCATAAATCTTCTCCAAATCTGTGCAGTAGCTTAGTCTTTGGAATTAGTTAATATATATTTTTTAAATATCTTAAAGACTAATACACTATTAAGTTATTGGAATCTATATTCATACAACTATTGTCGTTCCATCGTTTCAAGATCCAATATCAAATAAAACTTAAACTCTAACATTCTTTTTTATTTTCAAACTGTATTTTCAAATGAAATTAAGGATAAAAAAACTAACAAAAGGTAATAAAACACATGAATCAAAGAACAAAAAACAAAGGCTGTGGAAAATAAAGTTGGCTTTCATAGGACAAACTAAAAAGTCAGACTGTCAAATAGTATTTAAACAGCTCAAGCAGTTTCACTGCACAATGCAAAGTTCCATAGTTCTGAATGAATTGTGAACAATGATGAGTGAGAAAGTTACAGCCGGACAAATATCATACCCCCAAGACATGCTAACCTCTCACCATTAAAATAACAGGGGAGCTTAGCATTATTTTTTGGGGGGTATGATATTTGTGTAATCGTTATTCACGATTATTTCAGGACTATCCATAATCATAGCATCCACATGAATGTAGAAGTATACTGAAACATATTTTATTCTTATTTAAAAGTCACTCCAAAATGTCACAATACATGATTTACCATTAATTGCTATTCGGCACAAAATAATCTGAAACACAACCAAAACAAACAGCAAATGCATCCAACAAGTATAGTCACAATCATTCCGTGCTTGGAATATGGTACCAAATACTAAACTTTTTAATAATTTAATGAGAGCCTAAGGGGGGGTATCAACTAAAGTATATTGAACCTCTACGGCTTTGGTGTCCCTATACCGTGACGGTTGTCACTAACGTGCGCTAATGTGACTAGCATGACGGTAACAGCAAACTTTCCAGGACATAGACATATCTTATATGGGCAGAAAGCTTAAATTCTTATTAATCTAACTGCGCTGTTCAATGCACAATAGCTATTACAGTGAAAAAAGACCATGCTATTGTTTGAGGAGAGTGCACAACAACAACAAAAATGTTATCATGGAAACTGGTTTGATACATTTGAAGATAAAAAATGTACTTACATTCAGCAATCTTGCCCGGCCATCTAGTTATGAGCTGTATGAGCTAATGATCCATAATGTATGCCATTCCTGAGAGTGTGTAAACTTGCATTTTGTATTACTATGTCATTTTTGTATTTTCTCTATAGTTATGTACTTGAAAATGTATCAATTGACCAATTCGGCACATTTGGGCAGACTTGATCAAACATATTGTGCAGTATTGCAATGCTTCTCTGGATCAATCTGAAACTTTGCATACACATGGTTGCCATCTAGTGGCAAATCTAAATTGCACCTAGACTCCTATATTATAAATTGGCCTTTCTCATTCCAAAGATGAAACAAACAAAAAAATAGAAAACGCCTGTTTTTTTGTTTGTATTATCTTTTACCAGATCGAATGTGTTATATTCTCCTACATTACTTTCACATCTCCACAAACTTCAAAGTGTTACCTTTCAACTGGTGTCAATAATATGCATATCCTTGATTCAGGTCCTGAGCTACATGCAGGCAGTTAGTCATTTTAGACAAAGATTGGAAAAAAGGGTCCAATCCTTATTAAGGTCATACCAGGGAACATTTTGCTATTGCATTTTTAATTTTACAACCGCTTGAAGTACAGTTGAAGTCGGAAGTTTACATACACCTTAGCCAAATACATTTAAACTCAGTTGTCCACAATTCCTGACATTTAATCCTAGTAAAAATGCCCTGTTTTAGGTCAGTTAGGATCACCACTGTATTTTAAGAATGTGAAACATAATATAGATTTTTCATTAAGGGGTATTGTGTGTAGATTGATGAGATTTTTATTTATTTAATCAATTTTAGAATAAGGTTGTAACGTGACAAAATGTGGAAAAAGTAAAATGGTCTGAATACTTTCCGAATACACTGTATACTGTACTTCCATTCATCACTTTATATACATCACAGAATACTGAAATATAACAAAAATAGTTTGACATAGAAACACAGGTTACTTGAGATATTCTTTATTAATTATGCAATTATGAAAAATATGAATAACATTTCACCCATGAGGCCAAAAAGGGTGATTTTTGTCATTGACTGCATCTGGTGAGTGGAACTGTGTTTTTTGTAATAATAACATACAGTGCCTTGCGAAATTATTCGGCCACCTTGAACTTTGCGACCTTTTGCCACATTTCAGGCTTCAAACATAAAGATATAAAACTGTATTTTTTTGTGAAGAATCAACAACAAGTGGGACACAATCATGAAGTGGAACGACATTTATTGGATATTTCAAACTTTTTTAACAAATCAAAAACTGAAAAATTGGGCGTGCAAAATTATTCAGCCCCTTTACTTTCAGTGCAGCAAACTCTCTCCAGAAGTTCAGTGAGGATCTCTGAATGATCCAATGTTGACCTAAATGACTAATGATGATAAATACAATCCACCTGTGTGTAATCAAGTCTCCGTATAAATGCACCTGCACTGTGATAGTCTCAGAGGTCCGTTAAAAGCGCAGAGAGCATCATGAAGAACAAGGAACACACCAGGCAGGTCCGAGATACTGTTGTGAAGAAGTTTAAAGCCGGATTTGGATACAAAAATATTTCCCAAGCTTTAAACATCCCAAGGAGCACTGTGCAAGCGATAATATTGAAATGGAAGGAGTATCAGACCACTGCAAATCTACCAAGACCTGGCCGTCCCTCTAAACTTTCAGCTCATACAAGGAGAAGACTGATCAGAGATGCAGCCAAGAGGCCCATGATCACTCTGTATGAACTGCAGAGATCTACAGCTGAGGTGGGAGACTCTGTCCATAGGACAACAATCAGTCGTATATTGCACAAATCTGGCCTTTATGGAAGAGTGGCAAGAAGAAAGCCATTTCTTAAAGATATCCATAAAAAGTGTCGTTTAAAGTTTGCCACAAGTCACCTGGGAGACACACCAAACATGTGGAAGAAGGTGCTCTGGTCAGATGAAACCAAAATTGAACTTTTTGGCAACAATGCAAAACGTTATGTTTGGCGTAAAAGCAACACAGCTCATCACCCTGAACACACCATCCTCACTGTCAAACATGGTGGTGGCAGCATCATGGTTTGGGCCTGCTTTTCTTCAGCAGGGACAGGGAAGATGGTTAAAATTGATGGGAAGATGGATGGAGCCAAATACAGGACCATTCTGGAAGAAAACCTGATGGAGTCTGCAAAAGACCTGAGACTGGGACGGAGATTTGTCTTCCAACAAGACAATGATCCAAAACATAAAGCAACATCTACAATGGAATGGTTCAAAAATAAACATATCCAGGTGTTATAATGGCCAAGTCAAAGTCCAGACCTGAATCCAATCGAGAATCTGTGGAAAGAACTGAAAACTGCTGTTCACAAATGCTCTCCATCCAACCTCACTGAGCTCGAGCTGTTTTGCAAGGAGGAGTGGGAAAAAACTTCAGTCTCTCGATGTGCAAAACTGATAGAGACATACCCCAAGCGACTTACAGCTGTAATCGCAGCAAAAGGTGGCGCTACAAAGTATTAACTTAAGGGGGCTGAATAATTTTGCACACCCAATTTTTCAGTTTTTGATTTGTTAAAGTTTGAAATATCCAATAAATGTCGTTCCACTTCATGATTGTGTCCCACTTGTTGTTGATTCTTCACAAAAAAATACAGTTTTATATCTTTATGTTTGAAGCATGAAATGTGGCAAAAGGTCGCAAAGTTCAAGGGAGCCGAATACTTTCGCAGGGCACTGTATATATTTTTTTGTTTTTTCTCAGTCTGATTGGGTGGGCCTGGCAGGGCCTGGCTCCCCAGTGAGTGGGCCTGTGTCCACCCAGGCCCGCTCATGCCTCCGCTCCTGATGCACATTTTTCAATACCTGGTTTGCATACCAATTTTTGCCTTAGTTAGAATTTACTGGTAGATATGAAACGTCTTTCCTACATACTACATACCGGCTACCAACGACATTATCCTGTGAGTTCGCCATGCCAAAGCCAGTTGAGGGCTGAGCGCTCTTGCTGTCTGCAGATGATATTCTGCAGAAAATAGGCTATATGTGTGGCTGTGGCATGCATGTGGATATATTTCACAATTTTCAATTGTGAAATGTATGCTACTTCTGCATGATTTCACTATTGTACTACATAATTGATAAGTCGTATAACTGCACTACACTACTTTGATACGCATCAGTGGGGATTAAGAAGTGACTATACACAATGCCCACTGAAAAAGAAGTGGGTATATGGCTTATACCATAGCCTCCACTACAACACTGGCCCTTTGTGTTTTACAAAAAGTGCCCTCTCCTACATAAGTGCGCTGGTATTACCATTGCTGTCCTTTCAGCATCATGAGCCTGTCACACACTGAAGGCTTCGGTCCAGTAGGTTCGCACTGAGCAAACATGTCTACAATAGATATAAAGACTGTTCAGGCATTCATGTTTCAAAAAAGGAGTGCACAGTATACATTTGGCCTGACGAAGCGGTTTTATGCGCTTATTAAGCGGAAGCTGATAATTAAGAGTTTACAGTCCTCTGGTCTCGGCTGGTCTCGGGAAGAAATAAGAGTCCTCACTGTCAAAAAGAGTCAAGACCAAGTACAAATGTATCTTACACGAGACAAGACCAAGACACTCAAAATGTGGTTGTGAGTACTGCAACACTGCAAAAAACATATACTGGGCCATAGTCCAAAACACATTGGCCATGGAGGTGCATATTTGGTGTGCAATACCATTTTCCATACAATCTTGCAAAGCTCTCACAGAACTGTTGTATAAAGTGGCAGTGAGCCTCTCCAACTCGCTCAATGTTACAGGCTTTGTTACAGGCTTGTTACAGGCTTTGTTGCAGGCTTTGTTACAGGCTTGTTACAGGCAGGCTTTGTTACAGGCTTGTTACAGGCTTTGTTACAGGCTTTGTTACAGGCTTTGTTACAGGCTTTGTTACAGGCTTGTTACAGGCTTTGTTACAGGCTTGTTACAGGCTTTGTTACAGGCTTGTTACAGGCTTATTACGGGCTTTGTTACAGGCTTTGTTACAGGCTTTGTTACAGGCTTGTTACAGGCTTTGTTACAGGCTTGTTACAGGCTTTGTTACAGGCTTGTTACAGGCTTTGTTACAGGCTTGTTACAGGCTTTGTTACAGGCTTGTTACAGGCTTTGTTACAGGCTTGTTACAGGCTTGTTACAGGCTTTGCTACAGGCTTGTTACAGGCTTTGTTACAGGCTTTGTTACAGGCTTGTTACAGGCTTTGTTACAGGCTTTGCTACAGGCTTTGTTACAGGCTTTGTTACAGGCTTTGTTACAGGCTTTGTTACAGGCTTTGTTACAGGCTTGTTACAGGCTTTGTTACAGGCTTGTTACAGGCTTTGTTACAGGCTTGTTACAGGCTTGTTACAGGCTTGTTACAGGCTTGTTACAGGCTTTGCTACAGGCTTGTTACAGGCTTTGTTACAGGCTTGTTACAGGCTTTGTTACAGGCTTGTTACAGGCTTTGCTACAGGCTTGTTACAGGCTTTGTTACAGGCTTTGTTACAGGCTTGTTACAGGCTTTGCTACAGGCTTGTTAAAGGCTTTGCTACATCCCACTGGTCGAAAACTGGTTGAATCAACATTGTTTCCAACCCCCAAATTAAATGTGATGATGTTGAATCAGCGTGAAAAACTGATTGGATTTGAAAAAAGACAACGTAAGGGAATTTAGTCATTTGTTCACCCAACTTTTAACCTAAATACAATGATATTGTGAAATGTTTGTTGATTTCACTTTGAATTGACGTTAGTTGACAACTCAACCAAATGTAAATCCAAATTTAGGCGTTGAACTGACATCTGTGCCCAGTGGGATGTCTATGGGCTGGAAATATGGACATTTGAATAACTTGGTCATATAGTACAGTAGGTTTGGCTGATTATAGAAACATAACTACCCATCAGAGCACTGAATCTAACAAAGTCTCCACATTTGCGGGATGTTGTGGAACACTGGCACTAAACATCTCTGGGGAGCACAAGGGAGAAATGTAATATTGTTTAGAAAAGATATGTGTGTCAGCTAAATTCTTTATGATGGCAGGCATGCTTCTTTATGTTTGACTAGCGAAAACTCCCTAATTCCAGAATACCATTCACTATAAAACAAAGTCAAAGTCAAAGATGGATGTGCCCATTGCCTGAAAAATGTGAACTTAGTTTGGCCATTTTTCAGCACGATAAAAAATCTTCGATGTACTTGTTACAGTGTATAGAAGATCCGGAGCACATGACTTGACAAGTCATTTACCGTTTCTGACAAATCACAAAGCAAACATCACAGATCCTCACACTAAATACAAGCCTACTGCCTAGCCTAACCAACGTGTGAAAGCTAAGCAGGGATGAAACCATTTTGGGGGGTTATTTTCATTTGTGGGAAGGTTTTCAAGTCCAGGGGTGTCACGTTCTGACCTTAGTTCCTTTAATTTGTCTTTGTTTTAGTATAGTTAGGGCGTGAGTTGGGTGGGTTGTCTATGTTCTGTTTTCTATGTTGTGTTTGCTTTTGGCCTGGTATGGTTCTCAATCAGAGGCAGGTGTGATTAGTTGTCTCTGATTGAGAATCATACTTAGGTAGCCTTTTCCCACTTGTGTTTCGTGGATGTTTATTTTCTGTGTCTGTGTGTTCCACACGGAACTGTTTCGGTTAGTTATTTCACGTGTCGTTTATTGTTTTGTTTCAGTGTTCGCTTGTTTTAATAAAGAGCATGAACACGTACCACGCTGCGCATTGGTCCTCTCCTCGTCGGAGGAAGAGGAAGACAGCCGTTACAGAAACACCCACCACCAAAAGACCAAGCAGCGTGGTAACGGGCAGCAGCAGCGATCTCAGGACTCCTGGTCATGGGAGGAGATTCTGGACGGCAAGGGAGCCTGGGCATAGGCTGGAGAATATCCCCGCCCCAAGGCTGAGCTGGAGGCAGCGAAAGCCGAGAGGCGGTGGTATGAGGAGGCAGCACGGCAGTTCGGCTGGAAGCCTGAAAGGCAGCCCCAAAAATGTATTGGGGGTGGGCACACGGGGAGTGTGGCTAAGTCAGGTAGGAGACCTGAGCCAACTCCCCGTGCTTACCGTGGAGAAAGGTGGACCGGGCAGGCACCGTGTTATGCTGTAAGGCGCACGGTGTCCCCCGTGCGCAGGCATAGACCGGTGCGGTACATAGCAGCGCCTCGTATTGGCCGGGCTAGAGTGGACATCGAGCCAGGTGCCATGAAGCCGGCTCAGCGCATCTGGTCTCCAGTGCATCTCTTTCGGGCCGGGGTACATGGCACCAGCCCTACGCATGGTGTCCCCGGTTCGCCAGCACAGCCCAGTGCGGGCTATTCCACCTCGCCGCACTGGCCTGGCTACGGGGAGCATTCAGCCAGGTAGGGTTGGACAGGCTCGGTGCTCAAGAGCTCCAGTGAGCCTTCACAGTCCGGTCTATCCGGTGGCAGCCCCCCGCACCAGGCTGTCTCTCCATCTCCTTCCTACAGGTGATCCCGCCTGTCCAGCGCTGCCAGAGTCTCCCTCCAGTCCGGATCTGCCGGAGTAGCCCTCCAGTCCTGAGCTGCCGGAGTAGCCCTCCAGTCCTGAGCTGCCGGAGTCGCCCTCCAGTCCTGAGCTGCCGGAGTCGCCCATCTGTCCTGAGCTGCCGGAGTCGCCCGTCTGTCCTGAGCTGCCGGAGCCGCCCGTCTGTCCTGAGCTGCCGGAGCCGCCCGTCTGTCCTGAGCTGCCGGAGCCGCCCGTCTGTCCTGAGCTGCCGGAGCCGCCCGCCTGTCCTGAGCTGCCGGAGCCGCCCGTCTGTCCTGAGCTGCCGGAGCCGCCCGTCTGTCCTGAGCTGCCTGGAGCCGCCCGTCCATTCGGGACCCGTGGATAGGGTCCCCAGTCCGAGGTCGGCAGCAAGGGTCGCCACTCTAAAGAGGCCATGGAGGCGGGCTACGAGGTGGACAAGGACTATGGTGGAGTGGTCCACGTCCCGTGCCAGAGCCGCCACCACGGACAGACACCCACCCACCCACCCTCCCCTTTAGGTTCAGGTTTTGCGGCCGGAGTCTGCACTTGGGGGGGGGGGGGTTACTGTCACGTTCCGACCTTAATTCCTTTGATTTGTCTTTGTTTTAGTATGGTCAGGGCGTGAGTTGGGTGGGTTGTCTATGTTCTGTTTTCTATGTTGTGTTTGCGTTTGGCCTGGTATGGTTCTAAATCAGAGGCAGGTGTCGTTAGTTGTCTCTGATTGAGAATCATACATAGGTAGCCTTTTCACACTTGTGTTTCGTGGGTGTTTATTTTCTGTGTCTGTGTGTTCCACACGGAACTGTTTCGGTTAGTTATTTCACGTGTCGTTTATTGTTTTGTTTTAGTGTTCGTTTGTTTTAATAAAGAGCACGAACACGTACCACGCTGCGCATTGGTTCTCCGATCCTCGTCGTCGTCGGAGGAGGAAGACAGCCGTTACAAGGGGGGTATAAATGGCGGAAGGTATCGTGGGGGATATGATGCAGGAAATATTACTATGATGGAGGATTTATCAATAAATGAGGGGCAAACACAGGAGAAGTTAATACGCTAAATAAAAATAAAACCCCTGGAAGGGGAGTCTGAGCTGGCAACCCTGATGTACCACAGGGGCGGCAGGGTATCCTAGTGGTTAGAGCGTTGGACTAGTAACCGGAAGGTTGCGAGTTCAAATCCCTGAGCTGACAAGGTACAAATCTGTCATTCTGCCCCTGAACAGGCAGTTAACCCACTGTTCCTAGGCCATCATTGAAAATAATAACTGACTTGCCTAGTTAAATAAAGGTAAAATTTAAAAAATAGTTACAATCAGATGCCGTGTTCAAAACCACTGAGAACTCAGAAATCGCAGACTTTAGTGTGTTCAAGACAACTGAGAACTTGGGAAAATCTTTTTGAACAGTCATCCAGCTTGGAATTCCAACTCGGGAACTCATGCCTCTTTCTCGAGCTCCGACTTTCAGACCTGAAGACCACTGACGTCATGATTTGACCTCGTATTTTTCCGAGTTCCCAGTTGTCTTGAAAGCACCATAAGTCAGTCGAGTGAACTATCCCTTGACCTCATTTTTTATAACATCTTTGGTCTGACAGACACTTACGTGACAACCAGAATGCATTGTATGATGTCAACAAACATTGCGCCACACATAACTGGCAAATAGGTTAGCATTAGCTCATTATAATCAGAAAAACTGTCAAAAAAGTATTTTACACACATATGTGTGTATTACAATCTATGCAAGAATCAGAATGCATGATTTGTCACCAGTGTTTGAAAACGTGAATAAAACAGTAAATAAATTATGCTCCATACATGCATACGTTATGCTACAGTAAAAACGACAAGATATACAGAAAATATGGCACTTACTTTAATAGGAATGCACGCATGTCCAAAGTTATTATTTGTAGCTAAGGAAAACAACAATGAAGGCAATCCGGGCGCCAGCCAGAAAATGAACCAGGCGGAAAAAGTTTAGAGATGTGTTATGTCTTCATACTTGATCTGGGCAAGTGCTTGGGCTCTCGATGAAGAGAGAAGTTTGTAAAGCCTAAAAACATAACTTGTCCACAACTGTGAAATGACCTACTTCATATTTGAATTAATGACGTGGCGGAACACACCTCAATTTAAACTGTTGTTAGAAAATCAAAATTGTTAGAAAATAATTTGAAATTGAGCCAGTTGAAATATAGCCTCTAGGTAATTAGCAGGCAGCAGGCCTTGGTTTGAGGGCACGGGTTAACTGTCCTGTTGCATAACAATCACATTTTGGAACAGTGAGTGCACTCTGGCATCACACTCATAAATAAACTCACGCTGGGGCAACCGTTAGAGATATTTGGAACTCACCCGTGAAAAGGCTAATGAGTACAAGTACAAATGTAACCTATTTGGTGCTGTGTTGACTACCCCCACATGGAGAAAACGAGAACTGTGGGTTTTCGCTGAATCTATCTAAATCATGAGGCTCAGTTTTATTTCCTGATGTGAAGGAAAATTCTGCTCAACAAAAAAGAACAAATTACGATCCGACATCTGTAGGGGTTTGGCCATGCTCTAAACAAGTTCTGTTCAAAATGAAGTAAAGTGGCAAATAAACTTGAACAACATTACTTTCAAAATATTGAAATTGTTGGAAAGCGTTAATATGATCTTGAAAAATATTACCTTGCTACATGAACGAAATACTGTTTTGGAATTGATCTCATATCTCATCTCATAATCGATCTTATTGACGTGATCTCATTAGGAAGGTAACCTCCAGAGTGAGCAGTGTGTGTCTGAGGGGTTCACCTGTCTGTCACTCCATACATCTCACACGTTGCTATGGCAGTTGAGATACTCAGATACTGCCCCATAAAGGAGTGGTGCGGAGAGTGGAGAAGTGTCATACCTACTGTAGGTATGATCTGGTCTGCTCAGGCGAAGGTGATCTGCTCTGGCCCTCAGAAGAGAGATACAGAGACCATACAAATACACAGACCATACCAATGATCATCTTCAAGGAGAATTTAAGGAGAACTTGATTTGTTGTTTTTATCATTGATCAACCATACGAATGATAATCAATTATTATCTTTCAAGGGGAACTTTGAAGACTTTGAAATTACTTTGTATGATTAATAATCTAATTCTGTTCAATATTTGTTTTTTAACTTTGTTAAATTAAGATTTGTGAAGATTAAGAAATATATATAATGCTTCATGCACACCAGAATGTGATATATGTTGAATGCCAGACTGTATGCTCACTGCATTTTACTGTACTCTAAGTGGGTGCTGAAGCTGGGTGGTTTAGGGTTGTTCTGCAATCAAAATAATGTTCAACCTCTGAATGCCAACAACACTGTTCAAAGGAGAGATATCATTGTTGAGAGGCTAACAGACTGCTGTATGGTTGTCAGTTACTGTTAGAATATATATATTTTTTTAAAGATAAACTGAACATTCTCAGGTCCTGTGTACACTAGCCATGTGTGCCTGCTGTCAATGACAATAGAGTTCAACTCCTCCCAGGAGATAGTGTTTGTGCTGCATGGACTGAACGTGACACAGATAAACAAACACATCTACTTCTCATTTACTCTCATCCTATACATCTTCACCATTTTTGTGAATCTGATACTGATCGTTACCATTTTTCTGGAGAAAATGTTGCATGAACCTATGTATTTATTTCTCTGTAATCTGTGTATTAATGGTATCTATGGCGCTTCAGCTTTCTACCCAAAGATACTTTATGACCTTTTATTTGACTCTCATGTGATAACATACATTGGGTGCATGACCCAGATATTGGTAATCTACTCCTATGCTTTCTGTGAATTCACCAGCTTGACAGTGATGGCATATGACAGGTATGTTGCCATCTGTAAACCGTTACAATACCACTCTATCATGACTACTCGAAAAGTGTGGACACTGCTTCTTCTTACGTGGCTTTTCTCATGGCTAGAAAGTGGCTTCGGCATGGGAATAACAGCTAAATTACCCCTCTGTGGCCTCGACATCGATAAACTCTACTGCTCAAACTGGGCGGTCGTGAAGCTCTCATGTGTTGACACCACTCTGAACAACCTTTACGGCTTCATTGCCACTTTTTCTCACATCTCTCAAATGATACTCATCGTGATTTCTTATGTGAACATCATCAAAGCGTCTTTGCGTTCCCGGGCGGAGAGGAAGAAGTTCATGCAGACCTGTCTGCCTCATCTGATCACCCTCACTAACTTCACCATATCCCTCACCTTCGATGTGATGTTTGCTCGCTACAGCAGCAACACCAGCCTGCTGGCCCTGAGGAATATCATGTCGGTGGAGTTCCTTGTTGTGCCTCCTCTGGTGAACCCTATCATATACGGGATGAAACTCACTCGGATTCGGAATAGAGTTGGACAGATGTTTAAACTTAAAGTTGCTGCCTTGACCTAATTTATTGTGGTGATGTACTGTAGTGTGTATCAACATATCTTTCTTGTTGATCTATTTTACATAAAGCTTGACCATTTGCATATGTTCTTTTTAATGGAAATTAGGAAGGAAAATGTGCATCTCGTTCACAATTAAACACGTGGTACTTTATTTATTGAAATATTAAAATTATGATATTGGATCCATCAATGGCCTTCGTCAGAAAAATATTTAAAGGACATGTGTAATAACCTTGGCCCACATATTTGTTTTAATGACAGAGAGCATTTGGCGTCATGGAGTCATCTTCTTACCCTGACCAATTAAGTGAAATTAGCTGTGTATATGTCACAGGTGAGACAAATGCCATTTGATTACTTTGCACGTTTTAGCCCACGTACTCCCAATCTAGTGCTTGCTAATTGAGAACTGTGATTAGCTCCCTGTTGTTCCATGCGAGAGGATTTACTCTGCCCAAAATCTGTACATGAAAAATAATCCCACAAAGTGAGGAATTTTTGTATGTACACTACCGTTCAAAACTTTGGGGTCACTTAGACATTTCCTTGTTTTTGAAGGAAAAGCACATTTTTAGTCCATTAAAATAACATCAAATTGATCAGAAATACAGTGTAGACATTGTTCATGTTGTAAATGACGATTGTAGCCTCACAAGTCCTCAACTGACAGCTTGATTAAATAGTACCCACAAAACACCAGTCTCAACGTCAACAGTGAAGAGGCGACTTCAGGATGCTGGCCTTCTAGGCAGAGTTGCAAAGAAAAAGCCATATTTCAGATTGGCCAATAAAAAGAAAATATATAGATGGACAAAAGAACAGACACTGGACAGAGGATATGAGACACATAGGAAAGTGCAGGTCAGAGGGAAACTAAGTTGTTGAAGCAGACATTTGAGGTTGAAACTGTGGCAGAGCTAAGCCTAGGTTTTGCTAAGAGAAGTATTGCTTGGATGAAATTATGATTTAAGTTGATGCCAAGATGCTTTCCCTCCACCTGCACTGAAATCTGTTTTTGTTTGATTGTGTTCACTATTTTGTGTTATCCTCCCTCTGTGTTTACTAAGCAAAGGCTAACTTAGATGGAAGCTAAAATTGGGAGAGAAATAAATTAACTTGTGAACCTTTAGCTGCCTCTGATTTTCCTTTCATGAATTTCCACTCAAGCCCATTCTCAGAGAACATGTGCTGCCTGTGGTAAAACTGCTATTCAGAGCTCCCAATGCTCTTGGTGTAAACCTAGTGGTCTAGGATCAATGGTACTGAACTGAGTTTAGTCAGAGCACCTCTTGGTCAGTGTGTGGCATATAGACCTACTGTATGTATGTCGGGGCGAGTGAGGTAAGAAGTGCCATTTTTTACAGTCAGCAAATATAGTATCTACATATATTTCAGGATGTTGTGTATCCCTGGAAATAAATCAGAATTAATGTAAACATTAGTTTTGAAAATCAAGCTTGTCCCCCCTAAAAATATTTTTTCTCTTGGCACAAATTACCCGGGTATGGGGTAAGTTTAGTCACGGGACAGGGTAAGTTTGGCTCACCTACACATTTATGTACTGAATGGCATATTACCACTACCTTAAAACCATATCTATATATTTATTTCCAAAACACAACTGAAAACAATCAAATGCTTTTTAGTATTTATAGGCATATTTTAACACAGGCTTAGCACCTAACAAGGACGTTGTACTTTTTTAAACACTTTTAACATAGGCCAGGCCCTGTTATTACCTCATAGCGAGAATGTCTTGCATTACACCTAGGAAGAAAACTCTTCAATATGCTACATTTGCTAATAGGCAATCTACCCCAAGGCAATCATTTTGAATATATTATCCCACAAAACTACTAGGATGCACTCTCATTTTATGTTTAGGATCTCATACTGAAGCGTACAGAGACCAACTGATGTAGGAACTAACTTCCTTGCCACATTTTCCATGTGGTTTCTGTGAGCGGACCAAGTAATTGGGCTTCACTCAAAAGCGGAAAGGTGGAATAAAGGAGTCAGGAGTAGGTTTCTTGGTTGAACACAGTTCTCTATTGAGGGCATTTGGTCAACACAAACACTCCAACATAATCAATGAAAATCTCCCAAGGAAAAAACATACATTTTCCCCAGATCAAACAGGAACACAATACGATTATCTTTAAACTACAACAAAAGTCACGGGATTGTCACCGTCTTAGTGGTTCCTCATGGATAGCTCCTCTGTCTCGGTGGCCATCTTCCAGAGATAGTTTTTCACCCTCTCTGCTGGTTCCATACTCTCTCTTATAGGGGAAGGGGAATATGTCATTGGTACCATCAGCTGTGCTTAATTGCCTCTGGTTACCTTGTCTCCCATGCCTTGTTGGTCTACTATCCGTGAGCCCAGCGTGCTCTCTGGTGGTCCTTCCACATTTCCTTCAGAGACTCTTTGGAATTATGACCTCTTTCTAAATATTTGTACAATTACACATTTTGTGAATGGTTTCCTAGAAACAAGGGCAGCTCATCTTTTCCCGGCTCTCAACATACCCCACTCTCCCCTACTGTTTCTATCCTGCTGTTATATTTGAATTGGAACACAGTCTGCATTCCAATTTATCCCAAAGGTAAGGGAGGAGTTGAGGTCAGTTCTTCCACACTGATCTTGACAAACAATTTCTGAATGAACCTACCTTTGTGCACGGGGGCATTGTCATGCTGAAACAGGAAAGGGCCTTCCACAAACTGTTGCCACAAAGTTGGAAGCACAGAATTGTCAAGAATGTCATCATATGCTGTAGCATTAAGATTTCCCTTCACTGGAATCAAGTGGCCCAGCCCGAACCATGAAAAACATCCCCAGACCATTATTCCTCCTTTTCATTCCCTCTGCAGTCTAACTCATCCCAAACCATCTCAATTGGGTTGACGTCAGGTGATTGTGGAGAGCAGGTCATCTGATGCAGCACTCCATCACCCTCTTTCTTGGTCAAATAGCCCTTACACAGCCTGGAGGTGTGTTGGGTCATTTTCCTGTTGAAAAACAAATGATAGTCCCACTAAGCGCAAAACAGATGGAATGACGTATCGCTGCAGAATGCTGTTGTAGCCATGCTGGTTAAGTGTTCCTTGAATTCTAAAGAAATCACTGACAGTGTCACCAGCAAAGCATCCCCACACCATCACACCTCCTCCATGCTTTTCAGGTGGGAACCACACATATGCAGATATCATTCTTTCACCTGTTCTGTATCTCACAAAGACACAGCGGTTGGAACCAAAAATCTCAAATTTGTACTCATCAGACCAAAGGACCTGTTACTTAATTCTCCTGATAACATAATAGCCTAAATCAAACAAACAACTTTGTATCCTGTACTCATATTATTTATTACATTAAAATGCTAAATTAATTGATTACATGTAAAGTAAGCTGAGTCCTAAATTGACCGGACATTTCTGATGACCTCCTTAAACTCAGCTCCTCACTTGATTATTATGCTTTATTATTTTTTTTAAAAGTGTGCCATGGTGTGATATGCAAATAGCCACAAATACCTGGGGAAAATTAGATATTTTCGGGAATCAAGAAAACAATATAGTTTATATATTGAACAAGTTACCTTTTGGTTACCGACCCAATGCTCTTGACCGCTAGGCTACCTACCACCCCATCACCAATGGACTGGGCAGGCTACACTCTCTAACATTTTAGCAGCAGTTTGTTTGCTATGTATTGTGCACCATGTACAATAAATAAATAGTTCAGTGAAACTAATCCAAGTCTCTGACAAAGGGACGGTTTCCTGGACCCAGAGTCTACTCCTGAACTAAACCACACTGTCAATGGAGATTCTCCATTGAGAATATGTTCTATTCTAGGACCAGTCTTAATCTGGGTCCTGTATTCCAGCCCTTAGTCTTGATCCCAACTGCTGTTAGGAGCCAGGTCCTGGGGGCATGGAGCAGTTTGGCATTGCTGGAATTTAGGGTGCGTGGAGGTTCATAGGGGAGAGTAGGTCTGACAGGTAGGCTGGTTCAATGCCATTAAGAGCCTAGTAAATGTGGAGAATTTTTAACCAATTTCTTTGAGGGACAGGTAGCCAATGGAGATCAGCAAGTGAATAAAAGGTATGACAATATTTCACAAATTAGCAAATGTTTTACATGTCTGATTTTCATCAACCTCACCCCCATTCATTATTACACTAAACTAAAATATAAACGCAACATGTGAAGTGTTGGACCCATGTTTCATGAGCTGAAATAAAAGATCCTAGAAAATGTCCATACGCACAAAAGCTTATTTCTCTCAAATTTTGTGAACAAATGTGTTTACAGGAGTGGCAAGAAGCTGATTAAAAAGCATGATCATTACACAGGTGCACATTGTGCTGGGGACAATAAATGGCCACTCTAAAATGTGCAGTTTTGTGGACACTGCTTCTTCCATGTCTCATGTTTTGAGGGAGCGTGCAATTGGTATGCTGACTGCAGGAATGTCCACCAGAACGGTTGCCAGAGAATTTAATGTTAATTTCTCTACCCAAAGTAGTTGTTTTAGAGAATTTGGCAGTACGTCCAACCGGCCTCACAACCGTAGACCACGTGTAACTATGCCATTCCAGGACCTCCACATCTGGCTTCTTAACCTACAGGATCGTGTGAGGGGGGGAGGAGGGGGGATTCAAATAAGATTCAAATAATCAAAGCTTGATGATTAATTAGTTCATTATTTGAATCAACTGTGTCAACCCTTTTTGGTCCACAGGACCATGTTTGGGAAACATTGCTTTAAAGGTTTGAGCGAGACGTTATCCCACTGACATTCTGAGAACATTCTAGGAACTTTAAAACATGACGTTATCCTCGGGACGGTAAGAGGACGTTCAGTACAGATCCCGGTTTGGTCTCAGTATAATGTTATAATGTTATTATTTATTTTGATGTTCATTAGGGAACATCATGTTCCTATTTGTGTCTGACATGACGTTATCCGTGGGATATTCAATGACTACAAGGAGACGTTTCATGATGGTCAATGGGATGTCATATGATGCTCCCAAGGGAACGCTCTTTTGGGGCCCTTTGTGTAATTCCCTGTAAGTCACCAGGATGTCACAGAGGATCATGTCAGGAC
The DNA here is from genome assembly GCF_034236695.1 of Oncorhynchus nerka. Classification (NCBI taxonomy): domain Eukaryota; kingdom Metazoa; phylum Chordata; class Actinopteri; order Salmoniformes; family Salmonidae; genus Oncorhynchus; species Oncorhynchus nerka. Next base: position 66,558,543 of record NC_088409.1, on the reverse strand, counting down.
ATTTTTAGGATGTTCTCAGGACCTTCATTTTACTAGCCAATAGGATGTCGCATGAAGGACCCAAGGGAATGTCTCTGGGGAACTATTGTCTAGTTCACTGTAAGTTACCAGAACGTCACTGAGGACAATATCAGGACTTTTTTAGGACGTTCTCAGGACTTTCATTTTACTAGTCATTAGGACGTTGCGGGATGGTCCCAAGGGAACGTCCCTGCAAACAAAAATGAATCTTTAGATCATCTCCAGAACGTCACAAAATAGTATTCTAAAGAAGTTAGGACGTGGCATAGCATGAAGAGCAGGGTGTTATGAGTTCAAATCCCAGGTGAGGACATGTTTGAATAATACTTACTGTATAAATGAACATGCACAATGTAGTCATGTATGTCAAATATGTGAGTTGAAAACAGTGTATGGTAAAAGCACTGTGTATGGGGGGGAAGTTCCTAACATTGTCAAAAGACAAAGGGTTGTGACTGGACCAATAGTTTACAAATCAGGGACTTGATTGCCTTGGCAACAGTAACAAGTGATGTGTAATGAAACTAAGATATACATGCCTTGGGTAAACATGGATAACGTTTCTTTGCAACAAAAAATGTGAACGAGACAAAACATCCAGAGGAACCATGACACAATGTCCTAAAAACTTAGTTTTGAACTGTGACTATCGGACCAAGGCCTTCAGAGGGAACAAAAATATTTCAATAGCCTACGTTGAATCAAACTTTAAAAATCTAGAAATTAACAGACAACATAACATCACTTAAGGACTGAAATCTGAAGGGAATAGCCAGCAGAGATAGGTGGGATGGGATGAGAGAAACCGAGAGTTGGAATCTGGAACTGGAGATGAGTGAGAGTGAAGTTGCTGAGTGAGTGGTAAAATGACGGTAATGAATATAAAACTAAATAAAGAAACTAAAAAGGAAGGTTGTTGGTTGGGAGCGATAAAATGAATGATCCTTGCTTTACTCCATAGTTAGTTTGATATTAGGGTTAATGTTGTTAAGGTATTGGTGGAAGGACATAAGTTAATCTTCTAAAACAGACCAGAACAGGCAAACATCATCAATATAGTGTCCCCACCATATAATCCGGTCAAAGAACTGGTTTTTAGAGGGATCCAAAATGAAGTCATTTTCCCCATTTACCTAATGCTGTTAAGGTATTGGTGGAAGGAAATAATTTAATCTTCGAAGCCAGACCAGAACAGGCAAACCCCACCATATAATCCAGTAAAATAACTGGTTTTTAGAAGGATGTATGGAGACTCCACATCCATGGTGACTAAAGAGGAAGCTGCACCTATATTGTTCAATTAACACCTGTGGTATCTTAAAGATAGGCTGGGAGTGACGGCAGAACAGGCTTATTGAAGTAATCAATGTACTTGGAAATGGGTTCTGTCAGACTTTCATTACCACTAATGACTGGTTTTTCTGGGGGGGTTCAAGATTCTTGTGGACTTTTGGAAGAAGATAAAAAAGAAGCCATACGCAGACTGTCACTGAAAATAAATTTGAACTCATTGTCTGACATGTAGCCATTCTCCCATACTACTGTAGCGTCACCTTTGTCTGCTTTTTTAACCACAATCCATCCATTTTTGGATAATGATTCAACTGCATCCCTCTCTGTCTTAGAAAGATTACATTGTGTTTGGTTAGAGTACATTTAGCTCTCAAACATATTCTCAACACCAAAATTCACCTTCTTGGTAAATGTATTTAGTGTGGCATTCTGGACAATGGGAAAAAAGGTGGACTTGGGCTTAAAATGTGTTTTTGAGGGCACAGAAACTGCCTGACCTGAAACACTGGTGTCTGTAGTTGGAGAGATGTTTTGCTTGTACCAGGCCTTCAGATGTAGATTCCTGTAGAAACTAAATAGGTCAATCTTTGTATTTAATTAATTAGTTGTGTATGTGTTGGCAAAGGACAGTACTATGGAATTAGATGGCTCTCCTGTTGTTGGCACTTTGCCCAGTCATATTCAAGGTTGGAACAACCTTCTAGCTATGAGTTGCATTTTTGATAACATTGTAGCGGTATTTATTAGAGAGTGTAAAAATAAAGATTTTGTTCGGGCGCCAGGCAAGTACTAACCATGCCGAAAGGAAAAGAGCAGAAGAGAGAGTACCACTACCACACCCACAGACATCAGCAGAAGAGACTCTCTAGAGTGTAGCCTGTTTGCCAGATAGCCAATTGAGAGAAAAAAGAAGACACCATATAAAACCCACGTCACAGCACAGGGGTAACCCCACCATTAATACCTCATACAATAATAATAAAAATAATAATAATAATGGCAGAGCAATTTAACAGCAACTTCATAGAAACAATTTACATGAAAGAACCAAGTCATCAAGAGAGGATTTGCAATAATCTGTATTACCTTCCAGTGGAGGAGTGCAGAAGGTATGAATGTGGGGGGTGTTCATAGACAAAACAAAGGCCTTAAAATGTCCACAATCCTCTCTGCCACATGTCATTAGTACACCCCATCCCAATACAGTTCAAATACAACACACAACTTGAAAGCAACCTCCCTTTTAACTAAAATGTCAACCCAAATACTTCTGGCAGGGCAATAATAGTCCAGCGATAATGAACATCAACAGGAAGTGCATTTGAAAAATACAAAGTTTGCCAGCAGTGTACAGCAGTGGAACGATAGAGGAAAAGAAAGAGAGAGAAAGAGAGATATTTGCTGTTGACTTCAGGCTTGCAGTTGTACTGTCTGACCATCTGATGGTTTGTATGTCAAAGCTTCGCATCAATGTTGCTACTAATCCATGCGATCCATAACTGGTGCAGTCCCAAACGATAACAACCACGACCTAGAGCGGTCACACCGGTGATTAAGTTAAACACTTTACAAACTAAACACGCTGAAAACAAACAGACTACTGCAGCATAGCACACACAATCAAACTGTCGCGCCAACCAATTGCTCCCTCCCAGAGAGCTGAAAGAGCTGTCTTTTATCTCCTCCTTCCTTACTGCTGATGCGCTCTTAAAGTGGCAGCGCACGGTGAAGGATCCGTGCAGAATTTCGCAACAACATATGTACAATATTTCACTTTTTAATGTGTATAGTATTGCTTATTAGGTGTTGTCCAATGAACGTTGTAACCAATCCCTCTTCATTTTTTTAGATTAGATTCAACTTTATTGTCATTGAACAAGTACAAGTACAGTACAACGAAATGCAGTTAGCATCTGACCAGAAGTGCAAATAAGCATGCAGAAATGTACAACTGAAACAATTAGGTACAATGTATGTTATTAAATGGGATGTATAAATGGCAAGTCTAAATGTGCAATGAAGGCAAATTGAAAGTGCAAGCAGGCACTCAACTGAAATGCAGGAATAGCAGCAATGAGGTTACTGAGGTAGACATGTACATGTTCAACTGGATAATGTCCTTAATCAGACTATGCAAAGCAATGTCAGAGTCCACTAGTACTGTGAAGAGTGCAAAGAGAGTAGTGCAACAAGATCCCTGAGAGGCAGTACTAAGATGTGGGCGGGTGGATATGGCTAGTGCCGTGTCACAGAGTTCAGCAGGGTTACAGTAGCTGGAAAGAAATGTTCTTGAGCCTGCTAGTGTGGGAACGTAGAGACCTGTACCGCCTGCCTGATGGTAAGAGGGAAAACAGTTTGTGGCATGGATGTGAAGGGTTCCTGACGATGCCGCGTGCCCTACGCAGACACTGCTTGCGCTGGAGGTCTACGATGGCAGGGAGCGGGGCACTAGTGATGTGCTGGGCGGTTTTCAGCAGGGCCTTACGGGCGGCCACGGAGCATCCGCCAAATCACAGTTTGTGCAGTTTGTCAGAATGCTCTCGACCATGCAGCGGCTAAGATCTTGGGAGACAGGTGTGCCTTCTTCAGCCTCCTCAAAAAGTACAGACGCTACTGTGCATTTTTGACCAGGATTGAGGTGTCGAGGGTCCAGGAGAGGTCCTCTGAGATGTAGACACCCAGGAATTTAAAGCTGGGCACACACTCCACCTCAGTGCCATCAATGACAACTGGGGCGTGGCTGCAGCTTTTAGACTTCCTGTAATCCACAATGAGCTCCTTGGTTTTCTTTGCATTGAGGGCCACGTTGTTGTCAGAGAACCATGCAGCCAGATGCTTGACCTCCTCCCTGTAGGCTAACTCGTCATTGTCATTGATCAGGCCTACCACCAAGGTGTCGTCTGCAAACTTGACGATGGTGTTGGAACCGTGTACAGAAACGCAGTCATAGGTGAAGAGGCAGTACAGGAGGGGAAACAGCACAAAGCCCTGTGGCACACCAGTGTTCAGGTTCAGGGTTGAGGAGGTGAAGTTATCTAACCTGACATTCTGGGGTCTGTTGATTAGGAAGTCCAAAGTCCAGTTACAGAGAGAGGGGCTGATCCCTAGGTCCTGGGGTTTGGTGACCAGCCTAGAGGGAATGACTGTATTGAATGCTGAGCTAAAGTCTATGAACAGCATTCTCACATAGGTGTTGGTTTTGTCTAGGGGGGTCAGGGCAGAGTGTAAAGCTGTGGAGATGGCGTCCTCTGTAGCCCTGTTCGGTCGGTAGGCAAACTGGTGGGGATCCAGTGTTGGAGAGAGGCAGGACAACTTGCAGACTTGTTTACGTGTTGCTGTGCGTTTTGTTGCCAACCTTACTTTGCTACCTGACAACTTTACGGTTTTTACTTTTTAATTACTGTTTTTATTTTTGTTTTTTCCCAAAACTTTTTTTTTTCCATTCAACTTTTTCACTCCGGACGCTTTATCTGGACATGGTTCGTCAGGACCACCAACAGCCAAAGCTAAGTAGTAACATTAACATGATGCCTTCTAATTGCAGTCGCTGTACTCATAATATACAGGAGAATGATCGCCTTACAGCAAGGATAGCTGTGCTACAAGCCCAGCTTCAGACACAATCGTTAGGCAAGGGTAATTTCAGTGTAGGAAAGGATGAAACAGCGTCTGTGCCACCAGTAAGTACAGATAGTAACGTTAGTATAAATCCCCTCACAAGGTCCCCGCAGCCGGACAACTTTCTCACGGTTTCTGGAGGGAAATGCTGTAGGAATGCCCAACCAGTGCTCATTCAGCCGACAGAAACTTTCAACCGGTTTTCCCCATTAAGCAACGAGTCGGTGTCAGAGGCCGAGCCTTCTCTTGTCTCTACTCCTCCCGTTATGGGGTCTGAGACGCCGAAGCTTCCCACCATTAGCTCTGACAAATTGAAAACTCTAGTCATTGGCGACTCCATTACCCGGTGTTAGACTTAAAACGAATCATCCAGCGATCATACACTGTTTACCAGGGGGCAGGGCTAACGACGTTAAGGCTAATCTGAAGATGGTGCTGGCTAAAGCTAAAACTGGCGAGTGTAGAGAGTATAGAGATATTGTTATCCACGTCGGCACCAACGATGTTAGGATGAAACAGTCAGAGATCACCAAACATAGCTTCAGCATGTAAATCAGCTAGAAAGATGTGTCGGCATCGAGTAATTGTCTCTGGCCCCCTCCCAGTTCGGGTGAGTGATGAGCTCTACAGCAGAGTCTCACAACTCAATCGCTGGTTGAAAACTGTTTTCTGCCCCTCCCAAAAGATAGAATTTGTAGATAATTGGCCTTATTTCTGGGACTCGCCCACAAACAGGACCAAGCCTGACCTGCTGAGGAGTGACAGACTCCATCCTAGCTGGAGGGGTGCTCTCATCTTATCTACCAACATAGACAGGGCTCTAGCTCCACAATGAAATAGGGTGCAGGCCAGGCAGCAGGCTGTTAGCCAGCCTGCCAGCATAGTGGAGTCAGCTCAGCTATCCCCATTGAGATCCCCATTGTCTGTGCCTCGACCTAGGTTGGGCAAAACTAAACATGGCGGTGTTCGCCTTAGCAATCTCACTAGGATAAAGACCTCCTCCATTCCTGTCATTATTGAAAGCGATCATGATACCTCACATCTCAAAATAGGGCTACTTAATGTTAGATCCCTTACTTCAAAGGCAATTATAGTCAATGAACTAATCACTGATCATAATCTTGATGTGATTGGCCTGACTGAAACATGGCTTAAGCCTGATGAATTTACTGTGTTAAATGAGACCTCACCTCCTGGCTACACTAGTGAGCATATCCCCCGTGCATCCCGCAAAGGCGGAGGTGTTGCTAACATATAGCAAATTTCAATTTACAAAAACAAAAAGACGTTTTCGTCTTTTGAGCTTCTAGTCATGAAATCTATGCAGCCTACTCAATCACTTTTTATAGCTACTGTTTACAGGCCTCCTGGGCCATATACAGCGTTCCTCATTGAGTTCCCTGAATTCCTATCAGACCTTGTAGTCATAGCAGATAATATTCTAATCTTTGGTGACTTTAATATTCACATGGAAAAGTCCACAGACCCACTCCAAAAGGCTTTCGGAGCCATCATCGACTCAGTGGGTTTTGTCAAACATGTCTTTGGATCACAGTCATACTCCGGACCTAGTTTTGTCCCATGGAATAAATGTTGTGGATCTTAATGTTTTTCCTCATAATCCTGGACTATCGGACCACCATTTTATTACGTTTGCAATTGCAACAAATAATCTGCTCAGACCCCAACCAAGGAACATCAAAAGTCGTGCTATAAATTCACAGACAACACAAAGATTCCTTGATGTCCTTCCAGACTCCCTCTGTCTACCCAAGGACGCCAGAGGACAAAAATCAGTTAACCACCTAACTGAGGAACTCAATTTAACCTTGCGCAATACCCTAGATGCAGTTGCACCCCTAAAAACTAAAAACATTTCTCATAAGAAACTAGCTCCCTGGTATACAGAAAATACCCGAGCTCTGAAGCAAGCTTCCAGAAAATTGGAACGGAAATGGCGCCAAACTGGAAGTCTTCTGACTAGCTTGGAAAGACAGTACCGTGCAGTATCGAAGAGCCCTTACTGCTGCTCGATCATCCTATTTTTCCAACTTAATTGAGGAAAATAAGAACAATCCGAAATTCCTTTTTGATACTGTCGCAAAGCTAACTAAAAAGCAGCATTCCCCAAGAGAGGATGGCTTTCACTTCAGCAGTAATAAATTCATGAACTTCTTTGAGGAAAAGATCATGATTATTAGAAAGCAAATTACGGACTCCTCTTTAAATCTGTGTATTCCTTCAAAGCTCAGTTGTCCTGAGTCTGCACAACTCTGCCAGGACCTAGGATTAAGAGAGACTCAAGTGTTTTAGTACTATATGTCTTGACACAATGATGAAAATAATCATGGCCTCTAAATCTTCAAGCTGCATACTGGACCCTATTCCAACTAAACTACTGAAAGAGCTGCTTCCTGTCCTTGGCCCTCCTATGTTGAGCATAATAAACGGCTCTCTATCCACCGGATGTGTACCAAACTCAAAGTGGCAGTAATAAAGCCTCTTTTGAAAAAGCCAAACCTTGACCCAGAAAATATGTAAAACTATCGGCCTATATCGAATCTTCCATTCCTCTCTCAAAAAAAAAGCTGTTGCGCGGCAACTCACTGCCTTCCTGAAGACAAACAATTCATACGAAATGCTTCCGTCTGGTTTTAGACCCCATCATAGCACTGAGACTGCACTTGTGAAGGTGGTAAATGACCTTTTAATGGCATCAGACCGAGGCTCTGCATCTGTCCTCATGCTCCTAGACCTTAGTGCTGCTTTTGATATCATCGATCACCACATTCTTTTGGAGAGATTGTAAACCCAAATTAGTCTACACGGACAGGTTCTGGTCTGGTTTAGATCTTATCTGTCGGAAAGATATCAATTTGTCTCTGAATGGCTTGTCCTCTGACAAATCAACTGTAAATGTCGGTTTTCCTCAAGGTTCCGTTTTAGGACCACTATTGTTTTCACTATATATTTAACCTCTTCGGGATGTCATTCGGAAACATAATGTTAACTTTCACTGCTATGCGGATAACACACAGCTGTACATTTCAATGAAACATGGTGAAACCCCAAAATTGCCCTCGCTAGAAGCATGTGTTTCAGACATAAGGAAGTGGATGGCTGCAAACTTTCTACTTTTAAACTCGGACAAAACAGAGATGCTTGTTCTAGGTCCCAATAAACAAAGAGATCTTCTGTTGAATCTGACAATTAATCTTAATGGTTGTACAGTCGTCTCAAATAAAACTGTGAAGGACCTCGGCGTTACTTTGGACCCTGATCTCTCTTTTGATGAACATCTCAAGACTGTTTCAATGACAGCTTTTTTCAATCTACGTAAACATTGCAAAAATCAGAAACTTTCTGTCCAAAAATGATGCAGAAAAATGTATCCATGCTTTTGTCACTTCTAGGTTCGACTACTGCAATGCTCTACTTTCCGGCTACCCGGATAAAGCACTAAATAAACTTCAGTTAGTGCTAAATATGGCTGCTAGAATCCTGACTAGAACAAAAAAAAATTATCATATTACTCCAGTGCTAGTCTCCCTACACTGGCTTCCTGTCAAGGCAAGGGCAGATTTCAAGGTTTTACTGCTAACCTACAAAGCATTACGTGGGTTTGCTCCTACCTATCTCTCTGATTTGGTCCTGCCGTACATACCTACACGTACGCTACGGTCACAAGACACAGGACTCATAATTGTCCCTAGAATTTCTAAGCAAACAGATGGAGGCAGGGCTTTCTCCTATAGAGCTCCATTTTTATGGAATGGTCTGCCTACCCATGTGAGAGACGCAAACTCAGTCTCAACCTTTAAGTCTTTACTGAAGACTCATCTCTTCAGTGGGTCATATGATTGAGTGTAGTCTGGTCCAGGAGTGTGAAGGTGAACGGAAAGGCTCTGGAGCAACGAACCGCCCCTCTGTTCACTGGGATTCTCTGCCTCTGACCCTATTACAGGGGCTGAGCCACTGGCTTACTAGGGCTCTTTCATACCGTCCCTAGGAGGGGTGCGTCACCTGAGTGGGTTGAGTCACTGATGTGATCTTCCTGTCTGGGTTGCCCCCCCCCCCTTGGGTTGTGCCGTGGCGGAGATCTTTGTGGGCTATACTCGGCCTTGTCTCAGGATGGTAAGTTGGTGGTTGAAGATATCCCTCTAGTGGTGTGGGTGGGGTTAAATCCTTCCTGTTTGGCCCTGTCCGGGGGTGTCATCGGATGGGGCCACAGTGTCTCCTGACCCCTCCTGTCTCAGCCTCCAGTATTTATGCTGCAGTAGTTTATGTGTCGGGGGGCTAGGGTCAGTTTGTTATATCTGGAGTACTTCTCCTGTCTTATCCGGTGTCCTGTGTGAATTTAAGTATGCTCTCTCTAATTCTCTCCTTCTCTCTTTCTTTCTCTCTCTCGGAGGACCTGAGCCCTAGGACCATGCCTCAGGACTACCTGACATGATGACTCCTTGCTGTCCCCAGTCCACCTGGCCGTGCTGCTGCTCCAGTTTCAACTGTTCTGCCTGTGATTATTATTATGAACATTTGAACATCTTGGCCATGTTCTGTTATAATCTCCACCCGGCACAGCCAGAAGAGGACTGGCCCCCCCACATAGCCTGGTTCCTCTCTAGGTTTCTTCCTAGGTTTTGGCCTTTCTAGGGAGTTTTTCCTAGCCACCGTGCTTCTACACCTGCATTGCTTGCTGTTTGGGGTTTTAGGCTGGGTTTCTGTACAGCACTTTGAGATATCAGCTGATGTACGAAGGGCTATATAAATACATTTGATTTGATTAAGGTAGGCCAAAACCAGTCTTTCGAAGCACTTCATGATCGTGGGGGTGAGTGCAACAGGTTGGAAGTCATTCAGGCTTGATGCGGTCGACTGCTTCGGCACTGGCACAATGGTTGCGGTCTTAACGCACGTGGGGACAACCACCTCGGCCCATGACGGGTTGAAATGTCAGTGAAGACCTCGGCCAGCTGCCCAGCACATGCTCTGAACACACGACCGGGGACGCCAACAGGACCGCCAGCCTTGTGGGCATTCACCCTGCTCAGTGCAGGCAACACATCTGCGATGGATAGAGGGGGAGCTCAGCTTTGATGGCTGGATCTTTGTTGTCCAGGTCGAAGTGAGCATAGAACCTGTTTAACTCATCGGAGATGGAGATGTCGCTGGCTGTGGGAGTAGGGGTTTTTGGCCGGTTGTCTGTGATGGCTTGGATGCCCTGCCACATGTGTCGAGGGTCGGAGTTGTTGTTGAAGTGCTCCTCAATCCACAGTTTGTGGTCATGTTTACATCTTGAGGCCTTTTTTGCGTGTCTTTACCTCTCTGTTCATAAAAGGCTTCTGGTGTGGGAAGGTCTTTTTTAGTTTATGGGTGGTGACATTGTTGATGTGGATGTAATCGAGAACGGAAGAAGCATATGTTTCGATGTCCGTATGGGAGTCAAGGATGGCCTGAGTGGCAAACAATCTCCAATCTGTATGTTGAAACTGTTGACCCCTCTGGCTACACTTTGACTGTCCTCACTGATGGTTTCACGTGTTTAATGAGGGGTAAATACTTGGGGAGTAGGAACAGTGAAAGGTGATCAGACTGTCCCGGGTGGGGGAGTGGAATGGCTTTGTAAGCCTCCGGAATGTTTGTATAGCATTAGCATCCAGAGGTATATGGGCTGCAGTAACAACAATGGATGTAAGCTCCCGAGGCAAGTAGAAAGGTCTGCACCTAATCATCAGGTACTCTAGATTGGTTGAACAGTGACTCCCGGTTATGTTACTGTCTGTACACCAAGCTTTGTGTACATAAATGCACAGACCACCTCCTCTGGTCTTACCAGTCCTCTGCCGTACGATCACCCCTGAAGAAGTCGCGCCCCTCTAGCCCAATAGCGTTGTCAGGTATGCTGTTGTTTAGCCACGTTTCCGTGAAAATCATGATGCTGCAATCCATAATACTTTTTTGTGAGATGATTCTTAGTCATATTTCGTCCATTTTGTTCGCCAGTGACCGGATGCTAGCGAGGAAAAGGCTAGGTAGTGAGAGCCGATGTGGGTTAGCTTTTGACAAGCCCGGAGGCCACCCTGCTTCCCTCTCCTTTGTTTACGATCTTGACGCTGCCTTCCTCTCAGCGATGTTTCAGTCTCCCGGGCCGTCTTTGCGATCTCCAGTGGAAGTTGTAAGTTGTCAAAAACTCTCTTTATGCATTGTGTTCCAATATCCAGGAGTTCTTGTAAGCTATATAAAGTGAAGATCAGGCTGTACTGAGTGAATAAACTAAGAACTGTTAAGTAAATTACAACTAATTCTCAAAATCTGGGTAGACGCCGAGCCTTGAATTGTACACGCGCCGCCAGTCTATCAGGCGTGATTGGACAAAGCTGTTCAAAAGAGGACATTGTATTATCATTTCTTTGTACTCCCTGACGAAGGCCATGCAGCCGAAACACGGCAGAGTTCTAAATTTTGTTTCCATTGAACATGCCATACAAATAAAGGCATATTAATAAATTATATTATATCTTCTTAATTTCCCCACTCTCTCCACTGGATCCACATCGCACCAAAAAGCATGCGTCACAGACACTGGGAATCTTTCAACTTCAACTGCTCCGCCTCAACACTTAATGCCACCCCTGTTATCACTCCTTTAAATGGCGCCCTGCTCCAGGGAGCAAAGTAAGTCATACTTCTTGTCTGAGTTACCTTCACCAACTCAACAGTCCCCAACCTCTTCTCCACCCAACCTGACACCACATATGATTCAGCCAAAATGCAAGGATCCATTATCTCTACAAATCTCCCTCCCACTGGGCCAGAATCATCCCTACCATCCTCGGGACGAGACCCGAACTCTGTGTTCCTCACCGCAGGTACTTCATCCTCATCTCTGAACTACTGGAGCATGTATGCCTCTTTTTGCACTTGACGCCAACATTCCTCAACACACTGCTTCCCTCTACACTCTACTTTTCCTCACCGGGAATCTTCAACTTCAGTTGACCCTCAACACTTTTCACTGGTGCCCTGCTCTGGAGAGGAAAGCAAGTCATAGTTCTTGTCCCCAGTCACGTGATGTGGAGTGCATACTCCCTCTGGACGGCAGAAATACAAAATATATACGTGATTCCACTTCGAGTTACTTTCACCGACCCAACATTCTCCAACCTCTTCTCCACCCAACCTGACACCACATATGGATCTGCCAATAGGCAAGGATCAATTCTCTCCAAAAAATATCACTGGGTCAGAATCGTCTTTGTCATAATCAGGATTATGACACATGCCACCTCAGTTAATTCGTCCTCACTGTCATCATGTTAAATTTCCTTCTGTAGCTCCTCCAAAAGTTATGTGTGATCCACCATTTCATATTTACTCAAAACAAGTTCCACTTTTCTCCTTTTTCTTCCTTGTCCGCCATCTACTCCATCAGATCTTCCACAAGGCTTGTCCATTCCATATTTACTTATGTGTTCCACTTTTCTCTTTTTTTTTCTGTCCGCCATCTCACCCATACCTCATGCCCACACCGGCAGCCTTCAATGACCCAAAGACAAAAAATCTGTCGCTTCCTACAGATGTAGGATCTTCATTTGATCACCCTGTTGCAGGAGAACTTTCCTGTAATGCAGGAAATGTCGAATTTGTAATGTATTTGAAGTGTAAAAAGACTTCTGAAGTGTCACGTTCTGACCTTTATTTCCTTTGTTTTGTATTTATTTAGTATGGTCAGGGCGTGAGTTGGGTGGGCAGTCTATGTTTGTTTTTCTATGTTTTGGGGTATTTCTATGTTTCGGCCTAGTACGGTTCTCAATCAGAGGCAGGTGTCACTAGTTGTCTCTGATTGAGAATCATACTTAGGTAGCCTGGGTTTCACTGTGTGTTTGTGGGTGATTGTTCCTGTCTCTGTGTTTGCACCAGATAGGACTGTGTAGGTTTTCGCACATTTATTGTTTTGTTAGTTATTTCATGTCTAGTTCCTTTATTAAAGAACATGAATAACCACCACGCTGCATTTTGGTCCGCTTCTCCTTCACCACAGGAAAACCCTTACATGAAGGTTGTAATTTCCACTTACAAATTTCAGACTTGATTTCCTCTTATGGAAATTGTATCAACCCTTACAAAATGTCCATTAATTAAAATCCACATAATTATTCACATTTCCTGTTGCGGCAAACTGGCTCAAATTAAGATCCTACATTTGTAGTTCAACTGATGGGCCATCAGCTCATATCAGCTAGTCAACTCAGCCAGGGAAACACAAATGAATGTTTTTCTCACCTTCCATTAATGTGACATATGTGACTTGCCGTCAAATCTTCCCTCGGAGAGGAGGCCATTCCCCAAACTATTTTAATAAACTTTGATATTGCATTTAGTCTCTGTTATTCATTCAGTTAAGACTTCACTCGTTTGAATTAATTTTGAACAGTGATTGGAAACCTTAGGTCTGCTAGAAACCTTAAGTGCTCTTATTTGATTATATATAGATCCCCAAAAATGTGCGTGTTATTTGTTTGTTTTAAAATCATTCTCTTTCATGTTCCATTGCACTCCATTCCGTAGGCTACCTCACTATTCAATCTGGAATCAGGGGTAGACGTAACATAGTTAATGTAAATCGGTCTCCCTCCATTTAGTATATGTTACTAATTACAACTTGTAACGTTTCATAGCAACCAACCAACCAACTACCCACCCTCCTTACATTCCTCACAAAAGTAACCTTTTGTCTTATGTAACCATACCAAACATAACATAAATTATTATACACATTTTTTCGACTGAATTTACATTTAGCATGTTACGTCTAGTTTATGAGACCAGGCTGCACTTTTCTCAATTTCATCTACATCTAATATTATAAACCTGTGTTAAATTAGCTTTGATAGGCTACAGTAGGCTATAGTTTAGGTGTAGCATACAGCTGCATTTCTAATAAACTTGACACCTGTATGTCGTAGTGGAGACCAATATCTATCTTGTTATTAAGCTATATAAAACAACGGTTATTGATATGTATGATTAGTAAATTATATGTATTTTTGCAGTGATTGGACCTAGGTCTACAGTAGCAGTAGGACATTTACTAATACAATTTATTCTTTAACCCGAGCACACCGTTCTGACACCTTTGGTCTCTTGGTCCTCCCAACTCTGAACTAACATATGGATAACACATCATTGGGAATGAGATGGACATCTGTTGATCACAGATACAGTAAAAAAAAAAGTAGGGGCGTGGATCATAAAACCAGTCAGTATCTGGTGTGACCTCCGTTTGCTTCATGCAGCGCGATACATCTCCTGCGCATAGTGTTGATCAGGCTGTTCATTGTGGGCTGTGGAATGTTGTCCCACTCCTCTTCAATGGCTGTGCGAAGTTGCTGGATATTGTCGGAAACTGGAACACGCTGTCGTACACATCAATCCAGAGCATCCCAAACATGCTCAATGGTTGACATGTCTGGTGAGTATGCAGGCCATGGAAGAACTGGGACATTTTCAGCTTCCAGGAATTGTGTACAGATCCTTGCAACATGGGGCCATGCATTATCATGCTGAAACATGTAATAGCAGCAGATTTGAACATTGATATATTTATATGGGCACAAGCACTGTTTATGACACAAACTGTTCACAGAGAGAATTTAGCAAGTTTAATGCTTATTTCCTGCAATTCTACACATTTTGTTATGGGGTACAAAGAAAATGTTGCAATTCTATACATTTTGCAATGTCGTGTGTATTCAGGTGATATGAGTGAATAAAAAATTACAACAATGACTATGGACTAAAAAAACTAATACATTAGCTGACAAGGGCCAGTTGATCTGTACATTTCTGACAAGTTGTAAATAGCTCTCTAAGGTATGCAATGACTAACATAACAAGAGGAATTGCTGAAGCACTACCCAGTTTTTTTTTTTGGGGGGGGGGGGGTAGTGCCGACACCTTGTGCGGGAACCACTCACTTAGAATGTTATGCTGTAGGCGGTTCTCTATGTTAAAACGAACACAACTCACCAGCTTTTCCTCTCAGGGACATTATCATTGGATAGTGTTATTTAACAACACCTGTGCTTAAATGACAGTGTGAACATATATTTAAGAATTAAGCAGAAACAGACGAGCCAGGTAGTTAGGGCAAATGCCGGATGGGCTGATCCATCTTTAGCTCAGCGACCGGTCCAAAAGCCAGTTTTAGCATGGGCTGCGGCATTGAGGACCTTCACCATTTTGAAGTAGTAACTGGGGAATCAGCCAATGAATTATACTTATGAGCAAACTTTCCATAACTGCAGGTGGCAGTTAATAGCCAACCTTGGCTTTATACCTGTTAAAAAAAACACTGTCCAGGAGGCAGTATGCACCCTTCCAGTTTGTTTGAAAACTCGTAGAAGTAGTAGAAGAAAATGGACTACTTTAAAATGGAGACTGCCTCAATGGTGCTTCCAGTGCTCTCGCAGATGCCATAATGGGACAGACACACTGTTGTGATGTTGATCTAAGTCTATAGATCTTTCACTACTAGAGGAATAATTTACTGCCCATTCAGTGTCACATAATTTTTCCCTTTCCCCAACCCCTTCATCTGAATTCTGAAGAACGAGGGTCAGTGTCACGGTCGATCTGAAGAGGATCGGAGGAGGACCAAAATGCGGCGTGATATGTGTTCATGTTGAATGTTTAATTAAAGAAAGAACTGAACACTGAAACACTATACAAAAACAGTAAACAAAATAACAACCGTGAAGCTAATGTGAGCTGCGCTGAAACAAGCCTAATTTACTAAATAAATACAAAAACAAAGGAAATAAAGGTCAGAACGTGACAGTTAGAGCCACAGCAGCATCCCTGACTTGACTTTACTACAGTGCTTTACAGTACTATGACAGTAAAATACATTTACAGAAATAAAATGCAACACAAACAATTATGTTGATGATAAAAAACAAATGTACAGTATAAGCATTCAGTTCTGGCAGCTCACATCTTGACAGATATTCCTGTCAGTCCTGGGATTCAAACCAGTAACCCTGGCCCTGCTACTGTACCATCTAAAGTCATAATTGGTACCAGTTTAGGTTCAGATTTCTGAACCTAGGGTGCAACAGTGGTGGGAACAGAACATAGCCACAGGAAGTAGGGGTGATGCAGCACCCCCTGAAAAATCTGAATTAATAAATATTAATATTAATATTTTTGGATTACTTTTTTTCTCACAAAAGTAGCACACTGGGCCTTTACTGTCCTGCATTAGCAGACCAATATAGCCTTCTGTAGTGCGGGCATAGAATATCTTTCCCCCATGGCTATGGAACAGAATAAACTATACTGATATCTCTGGTTACTGTAAACAACAGAAAAAAGGATGGTTGTAGAGAAGTTGATGAAAGTGATCAAGTGGGGAGCACATGTATTAAAAGCCTACTTTTGTGACTCCTTTGAGGCTTTCAAGCAAACAAGTATATGAGAGCACAACTAACACAGATATTAAAACCATTACACTTGCTATGATACATATACCATACAGGTTACTCAGTGCACTTTCAACACAGGAGAGTTTAACAACTGCTAAGTGAGAGAAAATGGTTATGGTATAAAATAAAAATGGCTTACAAATGAAGACATGCTGGTCATAAGCCATCACAGACAGAATAAGTAAGCACTCATTACATATACATTGCAGAAAAAACCTGCAATACACAACCTTTGTGAGAGATTCCCTTTATTTCTGCCTCATGGCAAAATGTGTAGAACTGCAGGAAATTAACTTGAAAACTGAAACAATTCAAGATGACAAACATTTTAGGAAGATGGGCAGGGACACAGCTGTCCTGAAGTTAGGTGGGCCAAGAGTCCAGATCTGGCAGAATGGTTTTGGGTGTAGGGTCTTCCCAAAGATCCCACTCAGCATCTGTTTGAACATAGTCTGAAGGTAGGGAGGGTAGCTCCCCTTGATGCTCTGTAGTTATGCAGTTAACTAGCTAATATGACACAAAACATTCTCAGTTACAATACATGATGAACTTGATGCGATTTTTACATTCAATTATAGCAACTATAAGTAAGAGAACATAATTCAACATGAGAAAAAGGAACTATCAGGTTATGTTTTAGGGTAAAGGCCTAGTACCCTTTTACAAGCATGCCTGATTTGAACCATCCTAACGCCATACATAATAGGATTGAAAAGTGGTGGACATATCAGAAAATAAACGAATAAAATAGTGCGAAGTATAGGTGGAAGATCTGCAGTTTCATATCTGCCTTGTAGAATCACAAATAACCAGCCAAAGAAGAAGTTCAGCATAGAGGCTATATGTGGTGTACAGGTGTTAAATGCTTTCTGTTTTGTCTCTTTTGAAGACTTTAAACATATTTGTAGAATTCTTACATATGAGTATATGGTAGGAAATATAGTACAATAAAGATAAACCACAGTGACAAGAAGACCCCATATGTTATTCAGCGTAGTATTTGAACAGGCAAGCTTGACTACTGAGTAGTTGTCACAATACAGTCTGTCTAGAACGTTACCACAAAATTGCAGTCGCAAACTCAAGGAGATATTGATGGCGTTGAGAAAAAAAGAAGACGAGCACGACAGCAGAATTAAGCCACAAATTATTTTAGGTGTCATAATATTGTTATACTGTAGAGGATAACAAATGGAGATGTACCTGTCATAGGACATAACTGCTAAATTACTAAATTCTGTTAGAGCACATGTGTACAACACATAAATCTGGAGATAACAATAAAGAAGGGAAATATCATGTGTGTCAGACAGCAAGTAAAACATGAGAGCAGGAAACAAAGCAGTGCTCCCATACAACTGATTAACAAACAAAGCACATAGAAACAGATACATGGGTTCATGAAGGCTTCTTTCAATGCAGATAACTCCAATAAGCAAAGCATTGGCAAGAATGATGGCAAAATATAAAACAATTACTACAGCAAAGTAGCAATACTTCAATTGTCCGATATCACCGTATGCAGCAAGCCTAAAGACCTTAAAGTGAGTAGAGTTTTCCATGGTCCTGGGAGTTGGTAAAGATGTGCTGTCAATGTTTGAAGAAGAGGAGCAAATCTTCCTACTGTAGCTTTCATATAAGTTAAATTGATGAAATCACAAAGAACAGACAACCTAAATGGATAATTCCTTGACTTGTTGGTTCAGTAATAGATTTCCCCACATATACAGTATACTCACCAATATAGACAGCTTTTCATTCTCATGAACACATAATTCAAAAAATATTTTACTTTGTATGCTGTACTCATGTAACTTATTACATTCAAATGCAAAATGATACATGCATTCTAAATCCAAAATGAAGACTGCTCATTTCTAATCCATGATGATCTCCTTAAACTCAGCTCCTCACTTGATTCTTATACTTGTGAGATAAAAAAAAAAGAAGCCTGCCATGGTGTGATATGCAAATGATTACCAATACCTGGGGACACCTGTGGATAATTAGATATTTTCAGAGTCAAGGAAACCATATAGAGAAAAACAGATACCATTTTGTATCACATGCCCTCCAGGGTGTTCAAATGCCTTTTTTAAATGAAAAATCCACCCAAAACGCTCATTCTTATAATGTCAATAATACTAATATGTGAGAACAATATTTTTTGGTCAACAAATGTTTTATTTTGTCTTTTTAATAGGGATGGGAGCAACGTATGAAAATTGTTGTGGAAATCTGTTGCAGCTCAAGTTGACGACAAAATCCACATTGTAATGCTTTCTCTATAGGCTGGCTGGCTAGCTAGCAAACATAGCTACACACAATAATACCAAAGACAATATCAGTATGTGACGTAGCAGGTTAGCTGTAAAATTGCCTTATCCAACTGCTCTTATTTTAGTTGTCTACAATCGAATCATGTTCAACCTGCAGATCGATGTGCCTCACCGAGTGGAGTCTGACATTCGCAACGGCACCATACAGTGGACCCTGGACTGAAGAGGCAGAAAAATAGAAGAAATGTGCTAGACTGTCTGTAAAATTACACATTTCTTGAGGTAGGAGTATCGGTCCAGCTTTAAATGACATGCAGCTTATAAAGCCTTCATAAAGCCTTCATAAACAATACTTAAATGTGTTACAAATAATCTATAACCATATGTTATGCTTTATAAAGGGTTCATAAATTTGGCATAACTGTGTGACATAATCACCGATGTCAAATATGACAACCTTGTGCTTTATAAAGTGTGGTATAAGCAAAGCTTAATCTTCTAAATCATTTTAAATGTAAGTTTCACAAAGCATTTATAAACCTGTCATGCATCTTGGTAGAGTATTGTAACGCCAGGATAGTAGGTTTGATTCCCGGGGCCACCCATACATAAAAATGTCTTCACACATTACTAAGTCACTTTGGATAAAGAGTCTGCTAAATTTGATATATTACATTTGTCACGCCCTGGTCGAGGTATTTTGTGTTTATCTTCATTTATTTGGTCAGGCCAGGGTGTGGCATGGGGTTTTTGAATGTGGTGTGTTGGTATTGGGATTGTAGCTTAGTGGGGTGTTCTAGTTAAGTCTATGGCTGTCTGAAGTGGTTCTCAATCAGAGGCAGGTGTTTATCGTTGTCTCTGATTGGGAACCATATTTAGGCAGCCATATTCTTTGAGTGTTTCGTGGGTGATTGTCCTTAGTGTCCTGGATCTGCCGGATTCAGCTACCTGCCTGAGCTTCCTCTCAGTGCTGAGCTTCCCCTCAGTCCCGAGCTTCCCCTCAGTCCCGAGCTTCCCCTCAGTCCCGAGCTGCCTCAGTCCCGAGCTGCCCCTCAGTCCCGATCTGCTCCTCAATCCAGTGGGGTTCTGGGTGAGGACTACTAGGCCACGGTCGGCGGCGAGGGTGAAATATCCAAGGACGCGAGGAGGAGGGACTAAGACAGTGATTGAGTGGGGTCCACGTCCCGCGCCGGAGCCGCCACCATGGACAGACGCCCACCCGGACCCTCCCTATTGTTTTGAGGTGCGTCCGAGAGTCCGCACCTTAGGGGGGGGGGTTCTGTCACACTCTGGTTGAGGTATTTTGTGTTTATCTTCATTTATTTGGTCAGGCCAGGGTGTGGCATGGGGTTTTTGTATGTGGTGTGTTGGTATTGGGATTGTAGCTTAGTGGGGTGTTCTAGTTAAGTCTATGGCTGTCTTAAGTGGTTCTCAATCAGAGGCAGGTGTTTATCGTTGTCTCTGATTAGGAACCATATTTAGGCAGCCATTTCTTTGAGTGTTTCGTGGGTGATTGTCCTTAGTGTCCTTGTTCCTGTCTCTGTGTTAGTTTACACAAGTATAGGCTGTTTCGGTTTTCATTACGTTCTTTGTTTTGTAGTGTTTATAATTGATTCGTGTTTTACGTTTGTTTATTAAACATGGATCGCAATCTACACGCTGCATTTTGGTCCGACTCTCCTTCACCACAAGAGAACCGTTACAGAATCACCCACCAACCAAGGACCAAGCGGCGTGGTAAACAGAGGCAGCAGCAACAGCAGCAGCAGGAGAAGCAACAGGTGCAGCAGGAGCAACAGCAGCAGCAGCAGCAACAGCAGCAGCAGCAAAGGCAGCAGCAGGAGAAGCAACAGAGGCAGCAGCAGCAGCAACAGTGGGAGAGGCTGCACTATTTGGATAAATGGACTTGGGAGGAGATCCTTGACGGGAAAGGACCCTGGGCAGAGCCAGGGGAATATTGCCGCCCCAAAGCCGAGCTGGAGACAGCGAAAGCAGAGAGGCGGCATTATGAGGAGCTAGCACGGCAGAGCGGCTGGAAGCCCGAGAGGCACCCCCAAAAATGTCTTTGGGGGGGGCACAGGGAGAGTGTGGCAGAGTCAGGAGTCAGACCTGAGCCAACTCCCCCTGTTTACTGTAAGGAGCCATGGATGGAATTGGAGCTGTCGGCGAAGCTGAGTGCTGAGTCTGAGAGTGTTGAGGATGTATTGGACAGAGTAGAGAGAAAGCTGTTGGTTTGGCATAGTATGTACGGCATTTGCCCTGAGGAGCGTGTTAGCTGTCCGATGTCACCCGTGTCAGTTCCTCGTACTCAGCCTGAAACGTGTGTTGGAGTTCCGGGGGATTTGATGCCGGCTATACACACCAGGTCTCCAGTACACCTTCACAACCCGGTGTGTCCTGTTCCTTGCACTCACCCGGAGTTGCGTGGCCTGGTATCACTAGTGCCAGCTCCCCGCACCAGGCTTCCTGTGCGTGTCCTCGGCCCAGTACCACCAGTGCCAGCACCACGCATCAGGCCTACAGTGCGTCCCGCCTGTTCAGCGCTGCCAGAGCCTTCCTCTCCAGCGTTGCCGGAGCTTTCAGTCTGCCCAGCGCCATCAGAGTCGCCAGTCTGCCCAGCGCCGCCAGTCTGCCCAGCGCCGCAAGTGCCGCCAGTCTGCCAGACTCTTCCAGATCTGCCAGTCAGCCAGACTCTTCCAGATCCGCCAGTCAACCAGACTCTTCCAGATCCGCCAGTCAGCCGGGATCTGCCAGATCTGCCAGTCGGCCAGGATCCGCCAGTCAGCCAGGATCCGCCAGTCAGCCAGGATCTGCCAGATCTGCCAGTCAGCCAGACTCTTCCAGATCTGCCAGTCAGCCAGACTCTTCCAGATCTGCCAGTCAACCAGACTCTTCCAGATCTGCCAGTCAACCAGACTCTCCCAGATCTGCCAGTCAACCAGACTCTTCCAGATCTGCCAGTCAACCAGACTCTTCCAGATCCGCCAGTCAGCCGGGATCTGCCAGAACTGCCAGTCGGCCAGGATCCGCCAGTCAGCCAGGATCTGCCAGTCAGCCAGGATCTGCCAGTCAGCCGGGATCTGCCAGTCAGCCGGGATCTGCCAGTCAGCCAGGATCTGCCGAAACCACCAGCCAGCCAGGATCTGGTAGATCTATCAACCTGCCTGAGCTTCCTCTCACTCCCGAGCTTCCTCTCACTCCCGAGCTTCCTCTCACTCCCGAGCTGCCCCTCAGTCCCGATCTGCTCCTCAGTCCAGTGGGGTTCTGGGTGAGGACTACTAGGCCATGGTTGGCGGCGAGGGTGGACTATCCAAGGACGCGAGGAGAGGGGACTAAGACATTGATTGAGTGGGGTCCACATCCCGCGCCGGAGCCGCCACCATGGACAGACGCCCACCCGGACCCTCCCTAGTGTTTTGAGGTGCGTTCGGGAGTCCGCACCTTAGGGGGGGGGTTCTGTCACGCCCTGGTCGAAGTATTTTGTGTTTATCTTCATTTATTTGGTCAGGCCAGGGTGTGGCATGGGTTTTTGTATGTGGTGTGTATGTATTGGGATTGTAGCTTAGTGGGGTGTTCTAGTTAGGTCTATGGCTGTCTGAAGTGGTTCTCAATCAGAGGCAGGTGTTTATCGTTGTCTCTGATTGGGAACCATATTTAGGCAGCCATATTCTTTGAGTGTTTCGTGGGTGATTGTCCTTAGTGTCCTTGTTCCTGTCTCTGTGTTAGTTTACACAAGTATAGGCTGTTTCGGTTTTCATTACGTTCTTTGTTTTGTAGTGTTTATAATTGATTCGTGTTTTACGTTTGTTTATTAAACATGGATCGCAATCTACACGCTGCATTTTGGTCCGACTCTCCTTCACCACAAGAGAACCGTTACAGGGGGATTTTGATAGCAGGACCTGGTGCGAAAAGCTTGCACTGGATCAAATGGCTATCCAATTATCTTTAATCATAACAAGTAAAAGCCAAGTATTGACAAGTCATGATAAAAACAGATCTCATGAGGTTGAAAATTCTGTGAACTACACCAGTCCATGTGATGAGTTTTGGAAAGATGTATATTCACACATGCTAAAATCTCTTAACACCATGGCCATTGTCCTCATTCGTCCCGATCAGTTCAGCAGCAATCTTCCCCAAACCTGTGCATAGTAGCCTAGTTTTCGGAATTACTTTATACTATATTTGAATGTCTTATTAAAATTTTTACACTGAAGGTATTGTAATCTATAGTCATAAGACTATTGTTGTTTCATGATTTCAAGATCCAATATCAAACAAGGTACTTGCTGACGGAGCAGCCAGAGGAACTGCCCTTCCCTACCTTCAGGCTATGATCAAACTTTACATACACCCCAACCTGAGCACTCCGTTCTGACACCTTTGGTCTCTTGACCCTCCCAACTCTGAACTAACATATGGATAACACATCATTGGGAATGAGATGGACTGTTGATCACAGATAACGTTAAAAAAAAGTAGGGGCGTGGATCATAAAACCAGTCAGTATCTGGTGTGACCTCCATTTGCTTCATGCAGCACAATACATGTCCTCCGCATCGTGTTGATCAGGCTGTTGATTGTGGGCTGTGGAATGTTGTCACATTCCTCTTCAATGGCTGTGCGAAGTTGCTGGATATTGGCGGGAACTGGAACACGCTGTCGTACATGTAAATCCAGAGCATCCCAAACGTGCTCAATGGGTGACATGTCTGGTGAGTATGTAGGCCATGGAAGAACTGGGACATTTTCAACTTCCAGGAATTGTGTACAGATCCTTGCGACATGGGGCCATGCATTATCATGCTGAAACATGTAATAGCAGCAGATGAGTGGCACAACAAAGTATCTCTGCGCATTCAAATTGCCATTGATAAAATACAATTGCGTTCGTTGTCCGTAGCTTATGCCTGCCCATACCATAACCACACCTGCACCATGGGGCACTGTTCACAACGTTGACATCAGCAAACCACTCACCCACACAACGCCGTATAAATGGTCTGCGGTTGTGAGGCCTGTTTAAAGTACTGCCAAATTCTCTAAAATGGAGGCGGCTTATGGTAGAGAAATGAACATAAAATTCTCTGGCAACAGCTTTGGTGGACATTCCTGCAGTCAGCATGCCTATTGCACGCTCCCTCAAAACTTGAGACATCTGTGGAATTGTGTTGTGTGACAAAACTGCACATTTTGGTGGCCTTTTATTGTGTCCAGCACAAGGTGCACATGTGTAGTGATCATGCTGTTTAATCAGCTTCTTGACAAGCCACACCTGTCAGGTGTATGGATTATCTTGGCAAAGGAGAAACTCTCACTAACCGTAAACAAACTTCTGACCCAAATTTGAGAGAATGAATCTTTTGTGCGTATGGACAATTTCTGGGATCTTCTATTTCAGCTCATGAAACATTTCAGGGATCTTTTATTTTAGCTCATGAAACGTGGGACCTACATGTTGCGTTCATATTTTTCTTCAGTATCCTGTAGTTACTT
This sequence comes from Oncorhynchus nerka, assembly GCF_034236695.1. Classification (NCBI taxonomy): domain Eukaryota; kingdom Metazoa; phylum Chordata; class Actinopteri; order Salmoniformes; family Salmonidae; genus Oncorhynchus; species Oncorhynchus nerka. Next base: position 66,534,347 of record NC_088409.1, on the reverse strand, counting down.
GACCAATAAAAAAGAGTTCCAAACCTCTCTGCCAATAACAGCTAGTTTTCAGTTTCCCCCTCCTCAATCAGACCACTCCCAGACACTCAAAAATATTCTTGCTTGAGAAATTGTGTCCTTGCTAAGAAGCCATTATTGTTTGGTTTAAATTAAAGTGGTAAAAAATAACCTCAATAAGGTATTTAAGTTGTTACCCATAAATGTTTTGATATTGAGAGAAAAATGGCTGCATTGGACATTTAAGTGAAAATAGCTGTTCATAGGTCTACTCTATACACTGTACATATACTTTTCTTATCTTGGACTTAAGAAGACATTTGGTAAATTGTTATCTTAGGCCTACGACTGATTTTAAGTACTAATTTTAACATTGATCTATTTCTATGGGCACAAGCACTGTTTATGACACAAACTGTTCACACCTCTCTTGTTGGCGGAGAGAATTTTGCAAGTTTAATGATTATTTCCTGCAATTCTACACATTTTGTCATCGGGTACAAAGAAAATGTTGCAATTTTAAAGCAAATGTTCTTGCAATTCTATACATTTTGCCATGTCTTATGTGTATTCATGTGATATTTGAGTGACTAAACAATTACGACAATATCTATGGACAAAAAATAAATACAAATACATTAGCTGACATGGGCTAGTTGATCTGTACATTTCTGACAAGTTCTAAATAGCTCTCTAAGGTATGCAATGACTAACAAAACAAGAGGAACTGCTGATGCACTACCCAGTTTTTTGGGGGGAGGTAGTGCCGACACCTTGTGCGGGAACCACTCACTTAGAATGTTATGCTGTAAGCAGTTCTCTATGTTAAAACGAACACAACTCACAAGCTTTTCCTCTCAGGGACATTATCATTGGATAGTGGTATTAAACAACACCTGTGCTTAAATGACAGTGTGAACATATATTTAAGAATTAAGCAGAAACAGACGGGCCAGGTAGTTAGGGCAAATGCCGGATGGGCTGATCCATCTTTAGCTCAGCGACCGGTCCAAAAAGTATGTAACCATAGAGTTAGATAGAGGACTGTAGTGCCCAAAAGCCAGTTTTAGCATGGGCTGCGGCATTGAGGACTTTCACCATTTTGAAGTAGTAACTGGGGGATCAGCCAATGAATTATACTTATGAGCAAACTTTCCATAACTGCAGGTGGCAGTTAATAGCCAGCCATGGCTTCATACCTGTTCAAACAACACTCTCCAGGTGGCAGTATGCACCCTTCCAGTTTGTTTGAAAACTCGTAGAAGTAGTAGAAGAAAATGGACTACTTCAAAATGGAGATTGCCTCAATGGTGCTTCCAGTGCTCTCGGGAAGATGCCATAATGGGACAGATATACTGATGATCTAAGTCTATAGATCTTTCACTACTAGAGGAATACTTCAAAATCAAATCAAATCAAATTTTATTTGTCACATACACATGGTTAGCAGATGTTAATGCGAGTGTAGCGAAATGCTTGTGCTTCTAGTTCCGACAATGCAGTAATAACCAACAAGTAATCTAACTAACAATTCCAAAACTACTGTCTTATACACAGTGTAAGGGGATAAAGAATATGTACATAAGGATATATGAATGAGTGATGGTACAGAGCAGCATAGGCAAGATACAGTAGATGGTATCGAGTACAGTATATACATATGAGATGAGTATGTAAACAAAGTGGCATAGTTAAAGTGGCTAGTGATACATGTATTACATAAGGATGCAGTCGATGATATAGGGTACAGTATATACGTATGCATATGAGATGAATAATGTAGGGTAAGTAACATTATATAAGGTAGCATTGTTTAAAGTGGCTAGTGATATATTTACATCATTTCCCATCAATTCCCATTATTAAAGTGGCTGGAGTTGAGTCAGTGTCAGTGTCAGTGTGTTGGCAGCGGCCACTCAATGTTAGTGGTGGCTGTTTAACAGTCTGATGGCCTTGAGATAGAAGCTGTTTTTCAGTCTCTCGGTCCCAGCTTTGATGCACCTGTACTGACCTCGCCTTCTGGATGATAGCGGGGTGAACAGGCAGTGGCTCGGGTGGTTGATGTCCTTGATGATCTTTATGGCCTTCCTGTAACATCGGGTGGTGTAGGTGTCCTGGAGGGCAGGTAGTTTGCCCCCGGTGATGCGTTGTGCAGACCTCACTACCCTCTGGAGAGCCTTACGGTTGAGGGCGGAGCAGTTGCCGTACCAGGCGGTGATACAGCCCGCCAGGATGCTCTCGATTGTGCATCTGTAGAAGTTTGTGAGTGCTTTTGGTGACAAGCCGAATTTCTTCAGCCTCCTGAGGTTGAAGAGGCGCTGCTGTGCCTTCTTCACGATGCTGTCTGTGTGAGTGGACCAGTTCAGTTTGTCTATGATGTGTATGCCGAGGAACTTAAAACTTGCTACCCTCTCCACTACTGTTCCATCGATGTGGATAGGGGGGTGTTCCCTCTGCTGTTTCCTGAAGTCCACAATCATCTCCTTAGTTTTGTTGACGTTGAGTGTGAGGTTATTTTCCTGACACCCTCTGAGGGCCCTCACCTCCTCCCTGTAGGCCGTCTCGTCGTTGTTGGTACTTTACTGCCCATTTGTGGAAACAGAAGTTATTGGAACCTTACATCATTTTGCCCTTTCCCCAACCCCCCTGAAACACACATACAGTACATATCCAGTGACATTCTAGAAGAACGTAGGGTCAGTGTCACGGTCGTCCTCCTCTTCATCTGAAGAGGAGAGGCGAGAAGGATCGGAGGACCAAAATGCGGCATGATATTTGTTCATGTTGAATGTTTAATTAAAGAAAGAACTGAACACTGAAACACTATACAAAAACAGTAAACAAAATAACAACCATGAAGCTAATGCGAGCTGCGCTGAAACAAGCCATCAACATAGACAATCACCCACAAACAAACAGTGCAACACAGGCTACCTAAGTATGATTCTCAATCAGAGACAACTAATGACACCTGCCTCTGATTGAGAACCATACTAGGCCGAAACATAGAAATACCCAAAACATAGAAAAACAAACATAGACTGCCCACCCAACTCACGCCCTGACCATACTAAATAAATACAAAAACAAAGGAAATAAAGGTCAGAACGTGACAGTCAGAGCCACAGCAGCATCCCTGACTTGACTTTACTACAGTGCTTTACAGTACTATGACAGTAAAATACATTTACAGAAATAAAATGCAATACAAACAATTATGTTGATGATTAAAAACAAATGTACAGTATAAGCATTCAGTTCTGGCAGCTCACATCTTGACAGATATTCCTGTCAGTCCTGGGATTCAAACCAGTAACCCTGGCCCTGCTACTGTACCATCTAAAGTCATAATTGGTACCAGTTTAGGTTCAGATTTCTGATCTCCTTGGTCCTAATCCCTACAACAGTGGTGGGAACAGAACATAGCCACAGAAAGTAGGGGTGATGCAGCACCCCCTGAAAAATCTGAATTAATAACAAATATTAATATTTTTGGATAACTTTTTTCTCTCACAAAAGTAGCACACTAGGCCTTTACTAGTCCTGCATTAGCGGACCAATATAGCCTTCTGTAGTGCAGGCAAGAGGAACTGCAAGAGGAACTGCTGATGCACTACCAAGCCCCCCGTGGCCATGGAACAGAATAAACTGTACAGATATCTCTGGTTACTGTAAACAACAGAAAAAAGGATGGCTGTTGAGAAGTTTATGAAAGTGATCAAGTGGGGAGCACATGTATTAAAATCCTACTTTCGTGACTCCTTTGAGGCTTTCAAGCAAATAAGTAATATTTTGAAATATGAAAGCACAACTAACACAGAGATTAAAACCATTAAACTTGCTATGATACATATACCATACAGGTTACTCAGTGCACTTTGAACACAGGAGAGTTTAACAACTGCTAAGTGAGAGAAAATGGTTATGGAATAAAATACAAATGGAGACATGCCGGTCATAAGCCATCACTGACAGAATAAGTAAGCACTCATTACATATACATTGCAGAAAAAAACTGTAATATACAACCTTTGTGAGAGATTCTCAGTTACAATACATGATAAACTTGATGCGATTTTTACAGTCAACTATAGCAACTATATGTAAGAAAACACATCATTTTAAATTACACAAAGGAACTATCAGGTTATGTTTCAGGGTTAAGGCCTAGTACCTTGTTACAAGCATGCCTGATTTTAACCATCCGAACACCATACATTAAAGGGTTGAAAATTGGTGGACATATCAGAAAATAAACTAATAAAATAGTGCGAAATATAGGTGAAAGATCTGCAGTTTCATATCTGCCTTGTAGAATCACAAATAACCAGCCAAATAAGAAGTTCAGCAAAGAGGCTATATGTGGTATACAGGTGTTAAATGCTTTCTGTTTTGTCTCTTTAGAAGACTTTAAACATATCTGTAGAATTCTTACATATGAGTATATGGTAGGAAATATAGTACAAGAAATAAAAAGCACAGTGACAACAAGACCCCATATGTTATTCAGCATAGTATTTGAACAGGCAAGCTTGACTATCGAGTAGTTGTCACAATACAGTCTGTCTAGAACGTTACCACAAAATTGCAGTCGCAAACTCAGGGAGATAATGATGGCCATGAGAAAAAAAGAAGACAAGCAGGACAGTAGAATTAAGCCACAAATGGTTTTAGGTGTCATAATATTATTATACTGTAGAGGATAACAAATGGAGATGTACCTGTCATAGGACATAACTGCTAAATTACTAAATTCTGTTAGAGCACATGTGTACAACACATAAATCTGGAGATAACAATAAAGAAGGGAAATATATTGTGTGTCAGACAGCAAGTAAAACATGAAAGCAGGAAACAAACCAGTGCTCCCATACAACTGATTAACAAACAAAGCACATAGAAACAGATACATGGGTTCATGAAGGCTTCTTTCAATGCAGATAACTCCAATAAGTAAAGCATTGGCAAGAATGATGACAAGATATAATACAGTTACTACAGCAAAGTAGAAATACTTCAATTGTCCGATATCACCGTATGCAGCAAGCCTAAAGACCTTAAAGTGAGTAGAGTTTTCCATGGTCCTGGTAGATGGTAAAGATGTGCTGTCAATGTTTGAAGAAAAGGAGCAAATCTTCCTACTGTAGCTTTCATATAAGTTAAATTGATGAAATCACAAAGAACAGACAACCTAAATGGATACTTCCTTGACTTGTTGCTTCAGTAATAGATTTCCCCACATATACAGTATACTCACCAATATAGACTGCTTTTCATTCTCCTGATAACAAAAGTCAAGCAATATTATTATTTTTATCCTGCACTCATGTAACTTTACAATTAAATTCCAAAATAATACATTGATTACATGTATTCTAAATCCAAAATGAAGACTGCTCATTTCTAATCCATGATGATCTCCTTAAACTCAGCTCCTCACTTGATTCTTATACTTGTGAGATAAAAAAAAAGAAGCCTGCCATGGTGTGATATGCAAATGATTACCAATACCTGGGGACATCTGTGGATAATTAGATATTTTCAGAGTCAAGGAAACCATATAGAGAAAAACAGATTTTGTATCAAATGCCCTCCAAGGTGTTCAAATGCCTTTTTTAAATGAAAAATCCACCCATACCGCTCATTCTTATCGTTTAAATAACACTAATATGTGACAACAATATTTTTTTGTTTATTTAATTTTTATTTCACCTTTATTTAACCAGGTAGGCTAGTTGAGAACAAGTTCTCATTTGCAACTGCGACCTGGCCAAGATAAAGCATAGCAGTGTGAACAGACAACAACACAGAGTTACACATGGAGTAAACAATAAACAAGTCAATAACATAGTAGAAAAAAAGAATGAGAAAAAAATATATATATACATTGTGTGCAAAAGGCATGAGGAGGTAGGCAATAAATAGGCCATAGGAGTGAATAATTACAATTTAGCAGATTAACACTGGAGTGATAAATGATCAGATGAACATGTGCAGGTAGAGATACTGGTGTGCAAAAGAGCAGAAAAGTAAATAAAATAAAAACAGTATGGGGATGACATAGGTAAATTGGGTGGGCTATATACCGATGGACTATGTACAGCTGCAGAGATCGGTTAGCTGCTCAGATAGCAGATGTTTAAAGTTGGTGAGGGAGATAAAAGTCTCCAACTTCAGAGATTTTTGCAATTCGTTGCAGTCGCAGGCAGCAGAGAACTGGAAGGAAAGGCAGCCAAATGAGGTTTTGGCTTTAGGGATGATCAGTGAGATACACCTGCTGGAGCGCGTGCTCTGGGTGGGTGTTGCCATCGTGACCAGTGAACTGAGATAAGGCAGAGCTTTACCTAGCATAGACTTGTAGATGACCTGGAGCCAGTGGGTCTGGCGACGAACATGTAGCAAGGGCCAGCCGACTAGAGCATACAGGTCACAGTGGTGGGTGGTAAACTGCATCCAGTTTGCTGAGTAGAGTATTGGAAGCTAATTTGTAGATGACATCGCCAAAGTCGAGGATCGGTAGGATCAGTTTTACTAGGGTAAGTTTTGCGGCGTGAGTGAAGGAGGCTTTGTTGCGAAATAGAAAGCCGACTCTAGATTTTATTTTGGATTGGAGATGTTTGATATGAGTCTGGAAGGAGAGTTTTCAGTCTAGCCAGACACCTAGGTACTTATAGATGTCCACATATTCTAGGTCGGAACCATCCAGGGTGGTGATGCTAGTCGGGGTGCAGGCAGCGAAGGGTTGAAAAGCAGGCATTTGGTTTTACTAGCGTTTAAGAGCAGTTGGAGACCACGGAAGGAGTGTTGTATGGCATTGAAGCTCGTTTGGAGGTGAGATAGCACAGTGTCCAAGGAAGGGCCAGAAGTATACAGAATTGTGTCGTCTGCGTAGAGGTGGATCAGGGAATCGCCCGCAGCAAGAGCAACATCATTGATAAATACAGAGAAAAGAGTCGGCCCGAGAATTGAACCCTGTGGTACCCCCATAGAGACTGCCAGAGGACCGGACAACATGCCCTCCGATTTGACACACTGAACTCTGTCTGCAAAGTAGTTGGTGAACCAGGCAAGGCAGTCATTAGAAAAACCGAGGCTACTGAGTCTGCCGATAATAATATGGTGATTGACAGAGACGAAAGCCTTGGCCAGGTCGATGAAGACGGCTGCACAGTACTGTCTTTTATCAATGGCGGTTATGATATCATTTAGTACCTTGAGCGTGGCTGAGGTGCACCCGTGACCGGCTCGGAAACCGGATTGCACAGCGGAGAAGGTATGGTGGGATTCGAGATGGTCAGTGATCTGTTGGATAGGCAGGGCAGGATGGATATAGGTCTGTAACAGTTTGGGTCCAGGGTGTCTCCCCCTTTGAAGAGGGGGATGACCGTGGCAGCTTTCCAATTCTTGGGGATCTCAGATGATACGAAGGAGAGGTTGAACAGGCTAGTAATAGGGGTTGCGACAATGGCAGCGGACAGTTTCAGAAATAGAGGGTCCAGATGGTCTAGCCCAGCTGATTTGTATGGGTCCAGGTTTTGCAGCTCTTTCAGAACATCTACTATCTGCATTTGGGTAAAGGAGAAGATGGGGAGGCGTGGGCGAGTAGCTGCGGGGAGGGTGGAGCTGTTGGCCGATGTTGGAGTAGCCAGATGGAATGCATGGCCAGGCGTTGATTATCACGGATTTATCGGTGGTGACCGTGTTACCTAGCCTCAGTGCAGTGGGCAGCTGGGAGGAGGTGCTCTTGTTCTCCATGGACTTTACAGTGTCCCAGAACTTTTTGGAGTTAGAGCTACAGGATGCAAATTTCTGCTTGAAAAAGCTGGCCTTTGCTTTCCTGACTGACTGCGTGTATTGGTTCCTGACTTCCCTGAACAGTTGCATATCGCGGGGACTATTCGATGCTATTGCAGTCCGCCACAGGATGTTTTTGTGCTGGTCGAGGGCAGTCAGGTCTGGGGTGAACCAAGGGCTATATCTGTTCTTAGTTCTGTATTTTTTGAACGGAGCATGCTTATCTAAGATGGTGAGGAAGTTACTTTTAAAGAATGACCAGGCACCCTCAACTGACGGGATGAGGTCAATATCCTTTCAGGATACCCGGGCCAGGTCGATTAGAAAGGCCTGCTCGCAGAAGTGTTTTAGGGAACGTTTGGAAGTGATGAGGGGTGGTTTGACCGCGGACCCGTATCGGATACAGGCAATGAGGCAGTGATCGCTGAGATCCTGATTGAAGATAGCAGAGGTGTATTTGGAGGGCAAGTTGGTCAGGACAATGTCAATTTGGGTGCCCATGTTTATGGATTTAGGGTTGTACCTGGTGGGTTCCTTGATGATTTGTGTGAGATTGAGGGCATCTAGCATAGATTGTAGGACTGCCGGGGTGTTAAGCATATCCCAGTTTAGGTCACCTAACAGAACAAACTCTGAGGCTAGATGGGGGGCGATCAATTCACAGATGGTGTCCAGGGCACAGCTGGGAGCTGAGGGGGGTCGGTAGCAGGCGGCAACAGTGAGAGACTTAATTCTGGAGAGATAAAAAAAAATAGAAGTTCGAACTGTTTGGGCATAGACCTGGAAAGTATGGCAGAACTTTGCAGGCTATCTCTGCAGTAGATTGCAACTCCTCCCCCTTTGGCAGTTCTATCTTGACGGAAAGTGTTATAGTTGGGTATGGAAATCTCAGAATTTTTGGTGGCCTTCCTAAGCCAGGATTCAGACACGGCAAGGACATCAGGGTAGGCAGAGTGTGCTAAAGCAGTAAGTAAAACAAACTTAGGGAGGAGGCTTCTGATGTTGACATGCATGAAACCAAGGCTTTTTCGATCACAGAAGTCAACAAATGAGGGTGCCTAGGGACATGTAGGGCCTGGGTTTACCTCCACATCACCCGAGGAACAAAGGAGGAGTAGGATGAGGGTGCGGCTAAAGGCTATCAAAACTGGTCACCTAGAGCGTTGGGGACAAGGAATAAAGGAGCAGATTTATGGGCGTGGTAGAATATATTCAGGGCATAATGTGCAGACAGGGGTATGGTGGGGTGCAGGTACAGCGGAGGTAAGCCCAGGCACTGGGTGATGATAAGAGAGGTTGTATCTCTGGACATGCTGGTTATAATGGGTGAGGTCACCGCATGTGTGGGAGGTGGAACAAAGGAGGTATCAGAGGTGTGAGGAGTGGAACTAGGGGCTCCATTGTAAACTAAAACAATGATAACTAACCTTAACAACAGTATACAAGGCATATTTGTATTTGAGAGAGACATACAGCAAGGCATAAAGTAATTGCAGGTCTTGATTGGGAGAGCTTGCTAAAACAACAGGTGAGACAACAACAGCTAGTCAGTTAACACAACAACAGCAGATAAAATGGCGATGACTAGGCAGAGAGGGTCGGATTAACTACACACAGAGCCTGAGTTCACGGCTGGGGCCGACAGATAAAACATAAATAAACAGAATGGAGTACCGTGATTAATGGACAGTCCAGCAGGCATCAGCTATGTAGCCAAGTGATCATAGTGTCCATGGGGCAGCAGTAGATGGAACAGGGAAGCCGCCACTACGCTAGCACGCGGGCGACACGGCGTTTAAAGTTAGTAGCCCGGGGGTGGTAGGGGGGGTCTGCTCAGACGGAGGCCGGTTGAAAGCACAGTGGATGGAGTATTCGTCGGCAGACCAGTGGTGGTGATGCGGTGGGGGGCCGTTGTTACGGAGTCTAGTTGATAGGTATTCGACTAGCCCAGACTGTTCCCCCGATTCCATGTGTAGGGATTTGTACAATGCACAAACAAGGCTATTGAACTTTACATTGGTGTCTGTCTTTATTCCTTTATCCTACATATCATACTGAAACAGCCGTGTCGACAGAGAATCCAAGCCAGATGGCAAAAGAGGTATTGTAGAATTTAGTTTGCTAGCAGGGAGATGTGCCTGGCTCACGGCTAACTGGTGCTAGCTTCGTGGCAGTGGCGTTAGCCAAGGTCCAGAGTTTACAGCAAGGATCCGGTGGAGTATTGGGCTCTAGCCGTGTTTGAGTGGGGTTCGGGTGAACAGCTGAGTAGGCCGGGAGGTGGACCTCAGGGATAGCTTCAGTACTGGGTGCAAGCTAGCTGTGAAGATCAGAAGTAGTGGTCCAGGGTTTACGGCAGGAATCCGGCATTGTTGTGGAGAGACAATTCGATACTGGTAGAATGGCGAGTATTATCCAGGCTAAAAACAGGGCTGGCTGTGCAGAAGGTAAAAGCCGCTAGCAGTGGCTAACAATGACTAAACAGCTTGTAGCTAATTAGCTGGTTAGCTTCTTCAGGTTCTTGAATGTATTCTAAAATTAAAATGAATAGCGATTCCGTATCACATTGGGTGAGGCAGGTTACCGGAAGGTATAATCAAATAAAAAATCGAAAAGAGACTGAAAATAAATATGGGTCCAGTGAGTGGTAGGGCTGGCTGGGGACACGGCGATTCAGACAGTTAGCAGGCCTGTGCTAACAAGCTAGCAGTTAGCAGACCGGGGCTAAACAAGCTAGCAGTTAGCAGACCGGGGCTAAACAAGCTAGCAGTTAGTAGACCGGGGAAGGCTAGCAGTTAGCAGGCCGGGTTAGCACGCAAGCAGATAGCAAGGGCTAGAAAGTTAGCCTTTGGGGGACGTCGCGATGGGGTTAAGTCTGTTTTTGCCTCTTCATGCACAGCGGAGAAGGCCTCTTCGTGGCGTCGATAGAACGGTCGTGGAATTAGTAGGGTTCCAAGTAGCTCTAGGTAGCTAGCAGGCCTAGCTGGTTAGCATAATGGGCCTTCAGCAGGCGTCGCGCCTGAGGGGCCTGTTGGAGTCCTCGGGCAGATTATGTCGGTATTCCAGTCGTAGGGGATCTGCGGGGTTCCATGCCCCGTACCGGCTGTAGAAGGGGTCCGGATATTGTAGCCCAGGAGTATGCTTCGGTGGTAGCACAGGAGCTCTGGCCGGGCTAGCTTCAAGCTAAGTGGATGGAAACGCTAGCCAGGAGTAGTCATCCGGGGTTGCGGTTAGCTAGTTGTGAAGATCCAGATGAAAATGTTCAGTTTGCGGTGGGAATCTGGGGATAAAAATAATAGGTCCGTTATGCTCTGGTTAGAGTCACGTTGTTCGAACTGGCGAGAGGTATTCGAGCTGAAGGTTAGTTGATGACCGCTGGCAATGGTTTGCTGACTGATAGCTGGTAGTTAGCTGTCTAGCTTCAGTTGAGGGATTCCAGATCCGAAGTAAATATAGATACTTTAGGGGGAAAAAAGCAGATCCACGCTACATTGGGTGAGGCGGGTTGCAGGAGAGTATTTAGATGTTGAGGTTTAGCAAAATATTTTAAAAGATATGCGAAGAAGAATATGTAAAAAAAACGATATATAGAAGGGACACGACAGGTCAAAGACGTCTGACTGCTACGCCATCTTGAACCAATGTTTAATTTTGGCTTTTTAATAGGGATGGTAGCAACATATGGAAATTGCTGTGGAAATCTGTTGCATCTCAATCCACATATGGATCTGCCAAAAGGCAAGGATAAATTCTCTCCAAAAATATCACTCCCACTGGGTCAGAATCGTCTTTGTCATCATCAGGATGAGGTTCAAACTCAGTGGTCTTCATCACACATGCCACCACAGTTAATTCATCCTCACTGTCATCATGTTCAATTTCCTTCTGTAGCTCCTCCAAAAGTTATGTGTGATCCACCATTTCATATTTACTCAAAACAAGTTCCACTCATCTCCTTTTTCTTCCTTGTCCGCCATCTACTCCATCAGATCTTCCACAAGGCTTGTCCATTCCATATTTACTCAAAACGAGTTCCACTTATCTCCTTTTTCTTCCTTGTCCGCGATCTACTCCATTAGATCTTCCACAAGGCTTGTCCATTCCATATTTACTTATGTGTTACACTTTTCTCATTTTTTTCTGTCCGCCATCTCACCCATACCTCATGCCCACACCAGCAGCCTTCAATGACCCAAAGACAAAAAATCTGTCGCTAGCAAACTTCCTACAGATGTGGGATCTTCATTTGATCACCCTGTTGCAGGAGAACTTTCCTGTAATGCAGGAAATGTCGAATTTGTAATGTATTTGAAGTTTAAAAAGACTTCTGAAGTTTGTAATTTCCACTTAGAAATTTCAGACTTGATTTCCTCTGACGGAAATTGTATCAACCCTTACAAAATGTCCATGAATTAAAATCCACATAATTATTCACATTTCCTGTTGCGGCAAACTGGCTCAAATTAAGATCCTACATTTGTAGTTCAACTGATGGGCCATCAAATCAAATCTTATTTGTCACATACACATGGTTAGCAGATGTTAATGCGAGTGTAGCGAAATGCTTGTGCTTCTAGTTCCGACAATGCAGTAATAACCAACAAGTAATCTAACTAACAATTCCTAAACTACTGTCTTATACACAGTGTAAGGGGATAAAGAATATGTACATAAGGATATATGAATGAGTGATGGTACAGAGCAGCATAGGCAAGATACAGTAGATGGTATCGAGTACAGTATATACATATAAGATGAGTATGTAAACAAAGTGGCATAGTTAAAGTGGCTAGTGATACATGTATTACATAAGGATGCAGTCGATGATATAGAGTACAGTATATACGTATGCATATGAGATGAATAATGTAGGGTAAGTAACATTATATAAGGTAGCATTGTTTAAAGTGGCTAGTGATATATTTACATCATTTCCCATCAATTCCCATTATTAAAGTGGCTGGAGTTGAGTCAGTGTCAGTGTGTTGGCAGCAGCCACTCAATGTTAGTGGTGGCTGTTTAACAGTCTGATGGCTTTGAGATAGAAGCTGTTTTTCAGTCTCTCGGTCTCAGCTTTGATGCACATGTACTGACCTCGATTTCTGGATGATAGCGGGGTGAACAGGCAGTGGCTCGGGTGGTTGATGTCCTTGATGATCTTTATGGCCTTCCTGTAACATCGGGTGGTGTAGGTGTCCTGGAGGGCAGGTAGTTTGCCCCCGGTGATGCGTTGTGCAGACCTCACTACCCTCTGGAGAGCCTTACGGTTGAGGGCGGAGCAGTTGCCGTACCAGGCGGTGATACAGCCCGCCAGGATGCTCTCGATTGTGCATCTGTAGAAGTTTGTAAGTGCTTTTGGTGACAAGCTGAATTTCTTCAGCCTCCTGAGGTTGAAGAGGCTCTGCTGCGCCTTCTTCACGATGCTGTCTGTGTGAGTGGACCAATTCAGTTTGTCTGTGATGTGTATGCCGAGGAACTTAAAACTTGCTACCCTCTCCACTACTGTTCCATCGATGTGGATAGGGGGGTGTTCCCTCTGCTGTTTCCTGAAGTCCACAATCATCTCCTTAGTTTTGTTGACGTTGAGTGTGAGGTTATTTTCCTGACACCACACTCCGAGGGCCCTCACCTCCTCCCTGTAGGCCGTCTCGTCGTTGTTGGTAATCAAGCCTACCACTGTTGTGTCGTCCGCAAACTTGATGATTGAGTTGGAGGCGTGCGTGGCCACGCAGTCGTGGGTGAACAGGGAGTACAGGAGAGGGCTCAGAACACACCCTTGTGGGGCCCCAGTGTTGAGGATCAGCGGGGAGGAGATGTTGTTACCTACCCTCACCACCTGGGGGCGGCCCAGCTAGTCAACTCAGCCAGGGAAACACAAATGAATGTTTTTCACACCTTCCATTAATGTGACATATGTGACTTGCCGTCAAATCTTCCCTCGGAGAGGAGGCCATTCCCCAAACTATTTTAATAAACTTTGATATTGCATTTTGTCTCTGTTGTTCATTCGGTTAAGACTTCACTTGTTTGAACTCATTTTGAACAGTAATTGGAAACCTTAGGTCTGCTAGAAACCTCTAGAAGTGCTCTTTTTTGATTATATATAGATCCCCAAAAATGTGCGTGTTATTTGTTTGTTTTAAAATCATTCTCTTTCATGTTCCATTGCACTCCATTCCGTAGGCTACCTCACTATTCAATCTGGAATCAGGGGTAGACGTAACATAGTTAATGTAAATCGGTCTCCCTCCATTTAGTATGATATGTTACTAATTACAACTTGTAACATTTCATAGCAACCAACCAACTACCCACCCTCCTTACATGTTTGCCCTAAGTAACCTTTTGTCTTATGTAACCATACCAAACATAAAATAAATTATTATACAAATTTGTTGACTGAATTTACATTTACCATATTAGGTCTAGTTTATGAGACCAGGCTGCACTTTTCTCAATTTCATCTACATCTAATATTATAAACCTGTGTTAAATTAGCTTTGATAGGCTACAGTAGGCTATAGTTTAGGTGTAGCATACAGCTGCATTTCTAATAAACTTGACACCTGTATGTCGTAGTGGAGACCAATATCTATCTTGTTATTAAGCTATATAAAACAACGGTTATTGGTATGTATGATTAGTAAATTATATGTATTTTTGCAGTGATTGGACCTAGGTCTACAGTAGCAGTAGGACATTTACTAACACAATTAATTCTTTAGCGTTTGAGCGAGAGGGAGAGAGGAGGATTTTGATAGCAGGATCTGGTGCGAAATAGCTATCCAATTATCTTTAATCATTATAAATAAAAGCCGAGTATTGACACGTCATGATAAAAACAGATCTCATAAGGTTGGAAATTCTGTGAACTACACCAGTCCATGTAATGAGTTTTGGAAAGATGTATATTCACACATGCTAAAATCTCTTAACACCATGGCCATTGTCCTCATTCGTCCCGATCAGTTCAGCAGCAATCTTCCCCAAACCTGTGCATAGTAGCCTAGTTTTCGGAATTACTTTATACTATATTTGAATGTCTTATTAAAAATTTTACACTTAAGGTATTGTAATCTATAGTCATAAGACTATTATTGTTTCATGATTACAAGATCCAATATCAAACAAGGTACTTGCTGACGGAGCAGCCAGAGGAACTGCCCTTCCCTACCTTCAGGCTATGATCAAACCTTACATACACCCCAACCCGAGCACTCCGTTCTGACACCTTTGGTCTCTTGGCCCTCCCAACTCTGAACTAACATATGGATAACACATCATTGGGAATGAGATGGACTGTTGATCACAGATACCGTTAAAAAAAAAAGTAGGGGCGTAGATCATAAAACCAGTCAGTATCTGGTGTGACCTCCGTTTGCTTCATGCAGCACGATACATGTCCTCCGCATCGTGTTGATCAGGCTGTTGATTGTGGGCTGTGGAATGTTGTCCCACTCCTATTCAATGGCTGTGCGAAGTTGCTGGATATTGGCAGGAACTGGAACACGCTGCCGTACATGTAAATCCAGAGCATCCCAAACATGCTCAATGGGTGACATGTCTGGTGAGTATGTAGGCCATGGAAGAACTGGGACATTTTCAGCTTCCAGGAATTGTGTACAGATCCTTGCGACATGGGGCCATGCATTATCATGCTGAAACATGTAATAGCAGCAGATGAGTGGCACAACAATGTATCTCTGTTCATTCAAATTGCCATTGAAAAAATACCATAGCTTATGCCTGCCCATACCATAACCACACCTGCGCCA
Organism: Oncorhynchus nerka; assembly: GCF_034236695.1. Taxonomy (NCBI): domain Eukaryota; kingdom Metazoa; phylum Chordata; class Actinopteri; order Salmoniformes; family Salmonidae; genus Oncorhynchus; species Oncorhynchus nerka. The sequence goes on along the minus strand of NC_088409.1, from coordinate 66,518,784 downwards.
TGGGGCACTGTTCACAACGTTGACATCAGCAAACCACTCACCCACACGACGCCGTATAAATGGTCTGCGGTTGTGAGGCCTGTTTAAAGTACTGCCAAATTCTCTAAAATGGAGGCGGCTTATGGTAGAGAAATGAACATAAAATTCTCTGGCAACAACTTTGGTGGACATTCCTGCAATCAGCATGCCTATTGCACACTCCCTCAAAACTTGAGACATCTGTGGAATTGTGTTGTGTGACAAAACTGCACATTTTGGTGGCCTTTTATTGTGTCCAGCACAAGGTGCACCTGTGTCTTGGCAAAGGAGAAACTTTCACTAACCGTAAACAAACTTATGACCCAAATTTGAGAGAATTAATATTTTGTGCGTATGGACAATTTCTGGGATCTTCTATTTCAGCTCATGAAACATTTCAGGGATCTTTTATTTTAGCTCATGAAACGTGGGACCTACATGTTGCGTTCATATTTTTCTTCAGTATACTGTAGTTACTTGACCAATAAAAAAAGAGTTCCAAACCTCTCTGCCAATAACAGCTAGTTTTCAGTTTCCCCCTCCTCAATCAGACCACTCCCAGACACTCAAAAATATTCTTGCTTGAGAAATTGTGTCCTTGCTAAGAAGCCATTATTGTTTGGTTTAAATTAAAGTGGTAAAAAAATAACCACAGTAAGGTATTTAAGTTGTTACCCATAAATGTTTTGATATTGAGAGAAAAATGGCTGCATTGGACATTTAAGTGAAAATAGCTGTTCATAGGTCTACTCTATACACTGTACATATACTTTTCTTATCTTGGACTTAAGACATTTGGTAAATTGTTATCTTAGGCCTACGACTGATTTTAAGTACTAATTTTAACATTAATCTATTTCTATGGGCACAAGCACTGTTTATGACACAAACTGTTCACACCTCTTGTCAGGGATTTCCTCCTCTTCTTCTTCCGAAGAGGAGAGGCGAAAAGGATCAGAGGACCAATATGCGGAGTGGTAAGTGTCCATGGTTCTTTTAATACGTAAATGTACACATGAACACTACAAAACAATAAACATGGAAAACCTAAACAGTCCTATCTGGTGCAAAAACAGAGACAGGAACAATCACCCACAAACACAGTGAAACCCAGGCTACCTAAGTATGATTCTCAATCAGAGACAACTAATGACACCTGCCTCTGATTGAGAACCATACTAGGCCGAAACATAGAAATACCCCAAAACATAGAAAAACAAACATAGACTGCCCACCCAACTCACGCCCTGACCATACTTAATAAATACAAAACAAAGGAAATAAAGGTCAGAACGTGACACCTCTCTTGTTGGCGGAGAGAATTTTACAAGTTTAATGATTATTTCCTGCAATTCTACACATTTTGTCATCGGGTACAAAGAAAATGTTGCCATTTTAAAGCAAATGTTCTTGCAATTCTATACATTTTGCCATGTCTTATGTGTATTCATGTGATATTTGAGTGACTAAACAATTACGACAATATCTATGGACAAAAAAATAAATACAAATACATTAGCTGACATGGGCTAGTTGATCTGTACATTTCTGACAAGTTCTAAATAGCTCTCTAAGGTATGCAATGACTAACAAAACAAGAGGAACTGCTGATGCACTACCCAGTTTTTTTGGGGGGGGGTAGTGCCGACACCTTGTGCGGGAACCACTCACTTAGAATATTATGCTGTATGCGGTTCTCTATGTTAAAACGAACACAACTCACAAGCTTTTCCTCTCAGGGACATTATCATTGGATAGTGGTATTAAACAACACCTGCGCTTAAATGACAGTGTGAACATATATTTAAGAATTAAGCAGAAACAGACGAGCCAGGTAGTTAGGGCAAATGCCGGATGGGCTGATCCATCTTTAGCTCAGTGACCGGTCCAAAAGCCAGTTTTAGCATGGGCTGGGCATTGAGGAGCTTCACCATTTTGAAGTAGTAACTGGGGGATCAGCCAATGAATTATACTTATGAGCAAACTTTCCATAACTGCAGGTGGCAGTTAATAGCCAACCTTGGCTTTATACCTGTTAAAAAAAACACTGTCCAGGTGGCAGTATGCACCCTTCCAGTTTGTTTGAAAACTCGTAGAAGTAGTAGAAGAAAATGGGCTATTTTAAATTGGAGATTGCCTCAATGGTGCTTCCAGTGCTCTCGCAGATGCCATAATGGGACAGACACACTGTTGTGATGTTGATCTAAGTCTATAGATCTTTCACTACTAGAGGAATACTTTACTGTCCATTTGTGGAAACAGAACTTATTGGAACCTTACATCATTTTGCCTTTTCCCCAACCCCCCTGAAACACACATACAGTACATATCCACTGACATTCTAGAAGAACATAGGGTCAGAGCCACAGCAGCATCCCTGACTTGACTTTACTACAGTGCTTTACAGTACTCTGACAGTAAAATACATTTACAGAAATAAAATGCAATACAAACAATTATGTTGATGATGAAAATCAAATGTACAGTATAAGCATACCGTTCTGGCAGCTCACATCTTGACAGATATTCCTGTCATTCCTGGGATTCAAACCAGTAACCCTGGCCCTGCTACTGTACCATCTAAAGTCATAATTGGTACCAGTTTAGGTTCAGATTTCTGATCTCCTTGGTTCTCATCCCTATATGATAGGGTGCAACAGTGGTGGGAACAGAACATAGCCACAGGAAGTAGGGGTGCTGAGGGTGATGCAGCACCCCCTGAAAAATCTGAATGAATAAATATTCATATTCATATTTTTGGATTACTTTTTTTCTCACAAAAGTAGCACACTAGGCCTTTACTGTCCTGCATTAGCGGACCAATATAGCCTTCTGTAGTGCGGACATAGAATATCTTTCCCCCATGGCTAAACTATACTGATATCTCTGGTTACTGTAAACAACAGAAAAAAAGGATGGTTGTAGAGAAGTTTATGAAAGTGATCAAGTGGGGAGCACATGTATTAAAAGCCTACTTTTGTGACTCCTTTGATGCTTTCAAGCAAACAAGTATATGAGAGCACAACTAACACAGAGATTAAAACCATTAGACTTGCTATGATACATATACCATACAGGTTACTCAGTGCACTTTCAACACAGGAGAGTTTAACAATTGCTAAGTGAGAGAAAATGGTTATGGAATAAAATAAAAATGAAGACATGCCGGTCATAAGCCATCACTGCCAGAATAAGTAAGCACTCATTACATATACATTGCAGAAAAAAACTGCAATATACAACCTTTGTGAGAGATTCCCTTTATTTCTGCCTCATGGCAAAATGTGTAGAACTGTAGGAAATTAACTTGAAAACTGAAACAATTCAAGATGACAAACATTTTAGGAAGATGGGCAGGGACACAGCTGTCCTGAAGTTAGGTGGGCCAACAGTCCAGATCTGGCAGAATGGTTTTGGGTGTAGGGTCTTCCCAAAGATCCCACTCAGCATCTGTTTGAATATAGTCTGAAGGTAGGGAGGGTAGCTCCCCTTGATGCTCTGTAGTTATGCAGTTAACTAGCTAATATGACACAAAACATTCTCAGTTACAATACATGATAAACTTGATGTGATTTTTACATTCAATTATAGCAACTATAAGTAAGAGAACATAATTCAACATGAGAAAAAGGAACTATCAGGTTATTTTTTAGGGTAAAGTCCTAGTACCTTTTTACAAGCCTGCCTGATTTTAACCATCCTAACACCATACATTAAAGGATTGAAAAGTGGTGGACATATCAGAAAATAAACTAATAAAATAGTGCGAAGTATAGGTGGAAGATGTGCAGTATCATATCTGCCTTGTAGAATCACAAATAAACAGCCAAATAAGAAGTTCAGCAAAGAGGCTATATGTGGTGTGCAGGTGTTAAATGCTTTCTGTTTTGTCTCTTTTGAAGACTTTAAACATATTTGTAGAATTCTTACATATGAGTATATGGTAGGAAATATAGTACAATAAAGATAAACCACAGTGACAACAAGACCCCATATGTTAGTCAGCGTAGTATTTGAACAGGCAAGCTTGACTACTGAGTAGTTGTCACAATACAGTCTGTCTAGAACGTTACCACAAAATTGCAGTCGCAAACTCAGGGAGATATTGATGGCGTTGAGAAAAGAAGAAGACGAGCACGACAGCAGAATTAAGCCACAAATTATTTTAGGTGTCATAATATTGTTATACTGTAGAGGATAACAAATAGAGATGTACCTGTCATAGGACATAACTGCTAAATTACTAAATTCTGTTAGAGCATATGTGTACAACACATAAACCTGGAGACAACAATAAAGAAGGGAAATATCTTGTGTGTCAGACAGCAAGTAAAACATGAGAGCAGGAAACAAACCAGTGCTCCCATACAACTGATTAACAAACAAAGCACATAGAAACAGATACATGGGTTCATGAAGGCTTCTTTCAATGCAGATAACTCCAATAAGTAAAGTATTGGCAAGAATGATGGCAAAATATAAAACAGTTACTACAGCAAAGTAGCAATACTTCAATTGTCCGATATCACCGTATGCAGCAAGCCTAAAGACCTTAAAGTGAGTAGAGTTTTCCATGGTCCTGGGAGTTGGTAAAGATGTGCTGTCAATGTTTGAAGAAGAGGAGCAAATCTTCCTACTATAGCTTTCATATAAGTTAAATTGATGAAATCACAAAGAACAGACAACCTAAATGGATAATTCCTTGACTTGTTGATTCAGTAATAGATTTCCCCACATATACAGTATACTCACCAATATAGACTGCTTTTCATTCTCATGAACACATAATTCAAAAAATATTTTACTTTGTATGCTGTACTCATGTAACTTATTACATTCAAATGCAAAATGATACATGTATTCTAAATCCAAAATGAAGACTGCTCATTTCTAATCCATGATGACCTCCTTAAACTCAGCTCCTCACTTGATTCTTATACTTGTGAGATAAAAAAAAAGAAGCCTGCCATGGTGTGATATGCAAATGATTACCAATACCTGGGGACACCTGGGGATAATTAGATATTTTCAGAGTCAAGGAAACCATATAGAGAAAAACAGATACCATTTTGTATCACATGCTGTTCAAATGCCTTTTTTAAATGAAATATCCACCCAAAACGCTCATTCTTATAATTTAAATAACACTCCTATGTGACAACAATATGTTTTTGTGAACCAATGTTTCATTTTGTCTTTTTAATAGGGATGGGAGCAACATATGAAAATTGAGGTAGGAGTATCGGTCCAGCTTTAAATGACATGCAGCTTATAAAGCCTTCATAAAACTTTCATAAACAATACTTAAATGTGTTACAAATAATCTATAACCATATGTTATGCTTTATAAAGGTTTCATAAATTTGGCATAACTGTGTGACATAATCACCGATGTCAAATTTTACAAACTTGTGCTTTATAAAGTGTAGCATAAGCAACGCTTAATAAAGGCCTTATAAATCATTTTGGAATGAAGTTTCACAAAGCATTTATAAACCTGTCATGCATCTTGGTAGACTTTTGTAATGCCAGGTTAGTGGGATTGATTCCCGGGGCCACCCATACATAAAAATGTCTTCACACATTACTAAGTCACTTTGGATAAAAGAGTCTGCTAAATTTGATATATTCAATTTCTCTAAAACATTTCTAGGAAGGCCCAACTTCTTTCCCTCTTGGGTGCATAGTCAATATTGGACCTGACCTCAACTTTCCACAAAATGCTGTGCTGCAGGATAAAACTCTAAAGTGCAGTCATGCACAGAAAAAAAACTTGGTGAGTCCTTTTAAATGAGTTTCAATTTCATGTCTACTTCGTTTTTTTCTCCCCAAATTCCATATTCTCAGTTGAGTTTTTCCAGGTTTCGGATTTCCCCCATGTTTTTCCGGTTTCCCCTAAAATAGAAAAACAGCAACATATGATTTTCTGTGTTCACAACAATGCTTAAGCCACATCATATGATGATGTGAAAAATCAAAGAAACTTCAATTTTTTGGTATAATTGCCCTTTGTAGTTGTCCACTGTTGTTTGGTTAGAGGGTTTTCTGTAGTGCAGTAATTGCACATCTGATGATTATGTATTCCATATAGAGTGATTCACATTGTGGCCACCAATGGAATGGGTAGAGTAAAAGGCCAACACTTCGTATTATTCAGAACTCCATTAAATGATGACAGAAATACATTCTACAGACCCTGTTGAGTACACCCGACAATACTTTTACTCCGGCACCCAGAACCATTTTTGCTCTATAAGCCAAAATGTATTCCATATACTGTACAGTGATTCACATTGGGGATATTTATATGACCTTGGAACATGTTTTAAAACCCACATTTAATGCAAATGTCACTTTAATATGAACAAATATGAATCATCATTAATTATTTTTCATATATCATTAATAAATACAGGTTGTTGACTCTTTTATACTATTACGTGGTGGACTTTTATTTAGAACATTTCAGAAATTCCGTTACCCGGAAGTACTTTTTAGTGTTGCTGATGAGACGCTGATCATGTGGTGAGTTCGCAAATCAAATACCCAATTGTGGTGCCAACCTGAAAGCAAAAAACAAGTAAGTTCACCTTTATTTATTGTAGTTTAAATTAGTTTGTAGTAAAGTGTTGAGTTACATTACATACTGTAGCCATCTCAGTCGTTATTTCAAATAATTCTGGTGACTTTACAGCAATTGCTAGCTAGCTGACATTTTGCTAGCTAGCTAAAGTAGCTAAATACACGTCTCATAGTCACATCATGAGATTTGTAAATGAAAGAGGAATATAATAATATGAATCTAAGGGGAAAACTCCCCTAGATTCGTATTATTATATTCCTCTTTCATCTTGTAACGGCATTCCTCCTCCTCTTCTGAGGAGGAGTAGCGAGAAGGATCGGAGGACCAATGCGCAGCGTGGTAAGTGTCCATAATGTTTATTTAAAGACATAAACTGAACACTACAAAACAATAAACGTGAAACGAACGAAACCGAAACAGTACCGTGTGGCAACAAACACTCACACGGAAACAAACACCCACAACTCAAAAGTGAAACCCAGGCTACCTAAATAAAAAGATAATATAAATATATAAAGAGAACACTGAACACTGCAACACTATACAAAAGAGTAACAAAAACAATAAACCAATGACGACCGTGAAGCTACAAATGAGACCTGTGCTGACACAAGCCACTAACATAGACAATCACCCACAAACAAACAGTGCAACCCAGGCTACCTAAGTATGATTCTCAATCAGAGACAACTAACGACACCTGCCTCTGATTGAGAAACATACTGGGCTGAACTCAAAACCCCAACATAGAAAAACACACATAGACTGCCCACCCCAACTCACGCCCTGACCATACTAAATAAAGACGAAACAAAGGAAATAAAGGTCAGAGCGTGACACATCTCCCCATTTAGAGTTTATCGTTTAGCACAGAAATGCCCTTGTCAAGATGGTGTGTTAAAGGCATTTCCTAACAGACCTGCTAACTTTATTTGTTGTTAATTTTAAGGTTGGAACCAACATGCAGTACCTCCAGCAGGCAGAGAGGCAAGAACCATTCATCCACCAGCTCAGGGACAAGCTACACTATTCTCAGTCCTGTTAGGCTGGACAATAGAATGAGTCAAAATTCACCCAAGGCTGAAAAACGTCTTAAGAATGTTGGCTAAGCTGGAACACTAGCGCAAGCTCATAGCAAATGAATGAAATTGCATTTTTATTTTGTTGTTTACATTTGAACTATAAACAACGTGAGCAGGTCTCATTGCCAACAATAGCGAATCAGGCATTGTGACGTTGAACAAGCTGGGAAGCTAGGAATAGAATGTTCGGAAGGCGAGTTGGTGCCACAGTGCTCAATAGAACAAATAGGAGCTGGCAGGGTGAAAAATGCCCTAAAATAAGGCCAGTTTTCTCATGATTACTTTAAAATGACAGCAAATAGCTGGGAAATATGGTCATATTATGAAACTGAGCACCACAGCAAATGCAATGAACTGGATTTTATCCGGAAAAAAACGATGATAAAAATGTCATGTGTCCAGCCTAGTCCTGTGTAATGTTTAATTCATTGCTGGACTTTTTGAAATTGTATGTACTTGTATTGTTTTAGAAATATACAAATAAAAGGAAATGTATGTTTTAAACAGAAATAGAGATCTCTGACACATGCGAGAAGTACCTTATTTAGTGCTCCCGAGTGGCACAGCGGTCTAAGGCACTGCATCTCAGTGCTAGAGGCGTCACTACACACACTCTGGTTTGAATACAGGCTGTATCACAACCAGCCATGATTGGGAGTCCCATAGGGCGGGACACAATTGGCCCAGCGTCATCCGGGTTTGTAAATAAAAATTTGTTCTTAAGTTAACTGATTTGCCTAGTTAAATAAAGGTTACATTTAAAAATGTAATTTTTTAGTTTTAGTAGTTGGGGATAATTTCCTAAGGGTTAATACATTTGTGTTTACATCACCAAAGGTGTCTGACTTTATAGTAAGTCATGTGATACAATGCATTTATGTACGTGTTATAAATGACTGAAGGGGCCTGACTTTAAAGTAAGTGCAGCGCCATGCAATATAGAGACTTTATGGATGTGTTATGAATTACTGAAGGTGCCTCACTTCCAACCAAGTATTATAGGACACTACATAAAGTGTCAATAAATAGGTTCTTAAGGTTCTTAACATTCTACTGATTTATGAAGGTTCTCTCATGATCCATAGGTTACTGTACGGTGTGAGAGGTTTTTGTTGTGTGCATGTTTGTGTACTGCTTCCAGAAGAAAGCCACTTTCAATTTCGGTAGGTTGGGGGCTTTCATCGAGGTAACTGTTTCTTGGTGTAACGTCATCCCCAGTCTATTGCACACACAGCACATATAAGCCTGGGATAGCTACCATTCAAAGTTGGCCTTAGTGGGAGTGACCATAGAATTCTATAGGAGTGACCTTACTGAGTGAAGTATTTGTCATTGTCACTAGTTAACAGTCAGAAAGTCATAACTATGGCTAAACCCTACCCATTTCCACAATTACCTTCTGAAAATTACATTTTAAACCTAACCCTAACTAATGAAGGTCAAATTGATGTAATGTGACTAACATGACTTTCCTTTAGAGCGTATTCCAATCCTTCGACCCAACATGTGACCCTTTACAAAGCACATGGTTATATTATATCCAACATAGTTGGTTATGTCACATTTGACAATGATGATTATGACACACAGTTATGACACATTTATGAACCCTTTATGATAGATGTTTTCGCAATCTAAACGTCGTATTCCTGTTACCTACCAGTGTAGTGAGAACAGCTTTATAAATATGCTACGCCATACTGGCCAGAATTTCTGCCTGCTTGAACGTTAATAACTCAGATAGAAAATCACAGAGAAGCACAAAAAACAACACTCAAAATGGGTGAATCTTTCCTTTAAATTCTATAGAAATACAGTCATTCATAGAGAATAGTATATTAAACAGGGCATGTCTAGGCAATGTGACATGGCTAGCTAGTTAGCAGTGTGCGTTAGTGACGGTCGCCGATGTGTTCAGAGGGTACCTGGTTCGTGCCCAGGTTTGGGCAAGGACATGGGGGGAAGCAACACTGTTTCACTTGGTCAAACTGACATTCTTAAATAACGAATGTAGTTTGGTTGGCTGTTACAGCACATCAGAAGAATACACATTCAAGCTAAAATCTGCAGTTGAAACAATTAAACAACTGAAGGATCGGCATAGAGCAGGTTTTCCCCACATTTTCTAACAGTCCATTTATATTTTCCAATGGGGCTATACATTTAGGTGAGTGTTTTTTCTCACCTGAGTAGCCTCGTTTCACTGCCAAAAATAAAATTCAACTATGTAGTGTTCAGCGAAATAACAACACAATGTCAAACACAGGTAGCCTAGTCAAAAAAATAACGTTGTCGTAAAATAATCATAATATGCTTGAGAGATACTTGTCATTTAGAATGTATTTTGTTGTACTATAGTGTTGGCCGTTTGCAGTTATCTGTTCTCTGTCAGGGTTCAGTTACTTGAGCCACAGAAAGGGGAGAGGTCAAGCTTGTCTTCATATGTAAACATATATTTTAAACCATGTGAAGGAATGATTGAGGGGGAACCAATTATCTCTTGGCTTCACAATGTCTGTGTGCCATTCACTCCCTACTTTTCCCATCGGGGAGAGGAGGATGGCAGTGTCTGGAACCATTCTATGTTCCCTCTGGTGTTGCCCTTATCTTGACCTAGAGAGTCACTCTCCTCTCTGTGATCTTGTCCAGGAGGGGGTGTATTTGATATATGCCATTGGGTGAGGTAATTGTGTTGGTCCTGAGTGGTACCAAGAGCGAGATAAGAACATAGTTTAGGAGACAAAGCTGAACGATAATTTATAGCGAATGCTGTCTGGCTATGTGTGTCTTTGCTATAAAGGATCTCAGTTGCAATGTGTAAGCACTCTCAGAGAATTCATTTATAGACACTGAATTGATCTGAGAGTCACAGGGTTGTGATGGAGCTCATATAATTAAAGCAGATGGACTTTATGATAACTCTGACTTGTGTGTGGTTTGCTCTCATGATTTGGTAATACAGGAAATTTCCACTACAACGTCCAATCACATTGACAGTTACCCTCTCGCGGGAAACCTTCACTCTTGCGGAGACATTTAGAAACGAAACATGACAATTTGAAAAATAAGCCACAGGAGTTTTTTGAGCGTGAATAAAGACAACTTTCGAGTAGTAAGACATGTATTAAAGCAACAGATACAATTAATAAGAAGGGGCTAGAAGAGTCTTATATGGTGAGCTACCGAGTGGCTAGGACAGGCAAGCCCCATATTATGGTGGAGGTCTTAATTGTTCCTACTGACGCGCATATGGCTGGGACAATACTGGGGGAAAAGGCCAAAAAAACTATACAGACAATGCTTCATCAAACAACACTGTTTAACAACGCATCAGTGACATGGCAGGAGATGTTTTGAAACGATTACTGCTTCGCATGCAAGCCAGTGAATTCTATGCGTCATAGCTGGATGAGTCAACAGATGGCGGGCTTGGCATATGTCCGTTACGTTTATGGGGGGTCAATTAAGGAAGGCATCCTCTTCTGCTAACTAATGGAAACCAGGACAACATGAGAGGATGTTTTTAAAGTACTGGACAGCTAGGTGACATCAAATGGACTTTGGTGGTCAAGATGTGTTGGTATCTGTACTGATGGCGCAAAATGCCATGACAGGGAGACTTAGTGGAGTGGTAAAGCATGTGCAAGCAGTTGCTCCCGACCCCCCTAGGGTACACTGCAGCATCTACCGAGAGGTTCTTGCTGCCAGGTGAATGCCTGACAGCTTGAAAGACGTCTTGCACACTACAGTGAAAATGGTTAACTTTGTTAAAGCAAGGCCCCTGAACCCTCATGTATTTTCTACATTATGCAATGATATGGGCAGTGACCATGTAACGCTTTAACAACATACAGAAGTGCGCTGGTTATCAAGGGACAAAGTATTGATACGTTTTTTTGAATTGAGAGACGAGATTAAAGTTTTATTTACTGACCATAATTTTCGCTTGTCTGACTGCTTGCATAATAACTCAAGCTTACGGACTGTGTCAAATGTGATGTTGCGAAGCACCTGAGTGAGCTGGGTACGCAATTATGCAGGTACTTTCCTGAAACGGACGACACAAACAACTGGATTTGTTATCCCTTTCATGCCCTGCCTCCATCCTCTTACCAATATCTGAACAAGAGAGCCTCATCGAAATTGCAACAAGCGGTTCTGTGAAAATGAAATCATAAGCCACTGCCAGATTTCTGGATGGGGCTGCGCTCAGAGTTTCTTGCCTTGGCAAATCGCACTGTTAAGACACTGATGCCCTTTGCAACCACGTACCTATGTGAGAGTGGATTCTCGGCCCTCACTAGCATGAAAACTAAATACAGGCACAGACTGTGCTTGGAAATAATTTAAGACTGAGACTCTCTCCAATACAACCCAACATTGCAGAGTTATGTGCATCCTTTCAAGCACACCCTTCTCATTAACCTGTGGTGAGTTAGTCACCATTTTCAACAAAGAAATAAGGTTTTATATATAAGATGGTTAAATAAAGAGCAAAATTATTGATTGTTATTATATTATTATTTGTGCCCTGGTCCTATAAGAGCTCTTTGTCACTTCCCACGAGCTGGGTTGTGAAAAAAATTCACACTCATTGTTATGTTTAATAAATGTATTGTATAGCGCTGTCACATACTCCACACAGTTGTCGCTGACTAGTTGTATATTTCCCACTGAGCAAACAATTTATGTACTTACATAATCCATAAAATGCATTTTGATCAGGTTTTTGCTTTGGCAGACCTTGTTGTTTTATGGAAATGTTTCCGTAAAATGAGTGCAACTGTTTATGTCCAGTTCTTTGTGCTGTACTTGTAGCTTTGGTTGTCCTGCAAATAAAACGGTAAAACACTTCATTTTTAGGCTAAATATAAGCACTGGACATACAACCAACACTATCATATGTTTACATTTACATTACATTTAAGTCATTTAGCAGACGCTCTTATCCAGAGCGACATACAAATTGGTGCGTTCACCTTAAGACATCCAGTGGAACAGCCACTTTACAATAGTGCATCTAAATCTTTTAAGGGGGGTGAGAAGGATTACTTTATCCTATCCTAGGTATTCCTGAAAGAGGTGGGGTTTCAGGTGTCTCCGGAAGGTGGTGATTGACTCCGCTGTCCTGGCGTCGTGAGGGAGTTTGTTCCATCATTGGGGGGCCAGAGCAGCGAACAGTTTTGACTGGGCTGCGCGGGAACTGTACTTCCTCAGTGGTAGGGAGGCGAGCAGGCCAGAGGTGGATGAACGCAGTGCCCTTGTTTGGGTGTAGGGCCTGATCAGAGCCTGGAGGTACTGAGGTGCCGTTCCCCTCACAGCTCCGTAGGCAAGCACCATGGTCTTGTAGCGGATGCGAGCTTCAACTGGAAGCCAGTGGAGAGAGCGGAGGAGCGGGGTGACGTGAGAGAACTTGGGAAGGTTGAACACCAGACGGGCTGCGGCGTTCTGGATGAGTTGTAGGGGTTTAATGGCACAGGCAGGGAGCCCAGCCAACAGCGAGTTGCAGTAATCCAGACGGGAGATGACAAGTGCCTGGATTAGGACCTGCGCTGCTTCCTGTGTGAGGCAGGGTCGTACTCTGCGGATGTTGTAGAGCATGAACCTACAAGAACGGGCCACCGCCTTGATGTTAGTTGAGAACGACAGGGTGTTGTCCAGGATCACGCCAAGGTTCTTAGCGCTCTGGGAGGAGGACACAATGGAGTTGTCAACCGTGATGGCGAGATCATGGAACGGGCAGTCCTTCCCCGGGAGGAAGAGCAGCTCCGTCTTGCCGAGGTTCAGCTTGAGGTGGTGATCCGTCATCCACACTGATATGTCTGCCAGACATGCAGAGATGCGATTCGCCACCTGGTCATCAGAAGGGGGAAAGTCTCATGTATGTGCACCATGTACAATAAAGCCATGGTTCAGTGAAACCAGCCTAAAACCTCTGACAAAGGGATGGTTTCTCAAACTCAGAATTAGTATAGTCCTGGACTAAAACACAATCAATGGAGAATCCGGTCTTTAGTCTTGTTTCCAACCACAGTAGGCAGGTATTAGAGTTCTGTTGGGGGGTTACCTTGATCCACAATAGTCTGACGAGAGGTTATCTAGTAGTCTGGCCCCAGATCTGTTTGTGCTATCATTCCAACTCCTTGTCATGTATGGAATGATAAGGAGTGGAATGTTTGCACAAACAGACTGGTACCCAGGCTGCATAGTTAGGGCACTGTAGTTGTTCATGACCATATGTGACTCGTTTCAGGAAAATAGGCTTATGTCGTGTGTCACTACATCAAAGGAGAGGCATTTGAAAGTAAACTTTTTTAAAAAATCTAAATACGTCTTTTTTTCAGAAATGCCTTCTGGAACATGTGAACTTTCATGTGCCTTAATAACAAACGTGTATGCCATGTGTAAATGCGAATACAATTGTTAAATTACGAGCCTAGGTGGTTTCGCTGCGGAATAAGCCAGGAACCTAACTAACATTGAACCTGGTTGGTTAGCTACCTGCAGATTCATGCAGGGTAGTAATGTTATGTGTTGGGATTATGGTTCATTGTTTAGCTAGCTAGCTACGTGTCTAAACAAAATACTCCACTATGTAAGTAACCATTTCACTACACCTTCTGAATCCTGTGCATGTGACAAATAAACTTTAGTTTTATTGGATGTAGTATGTGTTTACCAGTGACGGTAATGTGAAGAACATGACCTGCTGTCACACCCTGACCATAGTTTGCTTTGTATGTTTCTATGTTTTGTTTGGTCAGGGTGTGATCTGAGTGAGCATTCTATGTTGTGTGTCTAGTTTGTCTGTTTCTGTGTTTGGCCTGATATGCTTCTCAATCAGAGGCAGGTGTTAGTCATTGTCTCTGATTGGGAACCATATTTAGGTAGCCTGTTTGGTGTTGGGTTTTGTGGGTGATTGTCTCCTGTGTCAGTGTTTGTGCCACACGGGACTGTTTCGGGTTTACACGTTTGTTGTTTTTGTAGTTTATTCATGTATAGTTTTCTTATTAAAAACAAACATGAATTTCAATCACACTGCATTTTGGTCCTCCTCTTCTTCGACGGAAGAATCCCGTTACACCTGCACCAAAGTCAAATTAGGATATAACGTTAAGCCAACGAGACAGTGTCCAAGTTAAAAAATTATCTGGTAGAATGCCCTGCTTTTATTTAGTCACACTCACAAGCGTAAGCCATTTTCTGTAATTGGCTCGCCATTAACTTGTAAATAATGATCTTGTTGTGAGTTCATGTTTCTGTAATAATAAAGACAAATGAAATAAAGTGAAGACGCAGTCAGCTATATGATATGGTCATTATTTGAACTGTCTAGCCAGCTAATGTAACATTAGCTAGTTAGCTAACAAGCTAGAAACTAACCAAAACCTTGTTTAGAAATTAGCTTTTAGTTGCCTGGTTTGCTATATTGACATACACTAAATTCATTTTTAAATGGCTGGGTTCATTGATGTTAAAATACACTAGCTGTGCTATTTTGGACCACCAGGCTGCTGGACAATCATGCAACCTGTTGTTTTTGTGTTTATACTTGTTCATAACGACAATGACAAGTTGGATGTCGGACGGCAATAGAATGTTCATGATGTCACTGCGAAAACTGCCGATAGATATAATATAAACCAGCCTTTAGTTTTAAAATCTTTGGTTGTTTAGTACATGGCCTCACATGTGAATCCTTAAAGAGATTATTGGGGCTAAGGCTTAAGAGAGTGTGAATGATGCTGAATGGCTCTCCAGTGGGTTTACCAAAATATTCGAGGGCTATTCTCTCAAAAGTGAGATTACAGAATTACTTTCCCATTGTCCCTCAACTGTAGTGTATTACATACAATTTTCTAGCACTGAGTCTCTACTTTTATCCAATGTAAAAGAAAAAAACAATTTCAAATTTTGCTACATATGACAGAATTGAGCCAGTCGGTCACTGATGATCTAACTAGGGAAAACAGAGAATAACTCAGGACCCTGAGTTCAACCATTAGTCTAAAACCTAGGCCCAGAGCTTTTCCTGCTCAGGTAAAAGTGAGGACCCTTATTGTCACTCTAGGCTTTCTTAGGTCTACAGTACACTTTCAGGGCTTGTCCACCCAGAGGAGACGCCAGAAGGTGTGACTCCCAAATTGCACCCTATTGCCTTTATAGTGCATGTCTTTTGACTAGAGGGCTCTGGACAATTATAGGAAATAGGGAATATATAAAGGGAATGCAGCCATTTGGGATGCAGCCAAGATCGGCAGTGCTTCTACACCTGCATTGCTTGCTGTTTGGGGTTTTAGACTGGGTTTCTATACGGCACTGTGAGATATCAGCTGATGTAAGAAGGGCTATATAAATAAATGTGATTTGATTTGATTCTCCAGGAGCCCCTCAGGTCTCTACAGGTTAATAGCTGCATTAATTGGTTCCTAGGGAACGAGGTGATAGTGGACTAATGACCCTGTACCTAATGACTCGATAAACATGTTTATTATGCTCTTGTTATTGGCTTCTGCTGTCACCATGGTGAAGTATAATGGATGTATAATGGATAATGGATACTCCATGGATGGAGTAAACAAATTACTGGTGTTTCGCACGTAATTTTCATTGACAGAACTCCAAAAGTTTTTACAGCTCGTTACAGGGTGGATGGAGTACATAATCAATATATCTTCATTACCCTTACTGTGGGTCAAACATATTTCACAGTGACCCTGGAAATACAAGATTCCTTATCTCTTGAAAGGTATCTGCTCCTCTTATTTCTCAATAAAAATGAAATATATACAGTCTATTTGTTATTTTCAGGACAGAATAAGTTGTCCAAATTAGAAATCAGGTATTCAGAGGAAAACCAAAGCTAGAGGCCATCTGTCAGATAACTGGCACAGAGATATTATGTTACATTGAACAGTTGGCCCTGAGAAAACAATAAATGCACATAGTTGGTTTTCATTGTATAGTATGTCCCTAGATTTCTCTCTCAAAATGTCACACAATCACCAAGCTTGTATGTAACTTACATTGCCCATATACAGTGGGGCAAAAAAGTATTTAGTCAGCCACCAATTGTGCAAGTTCTCCCACTTAAAAAGATGAGCGAGGCCTGTAATTTTCATCATAGGTACACTTCAACTATGACAGACAAAATGAGAAAAAAAATCCAGAATATCACATTGTAGGATTTTTTTAAATGAATTTATTTGCAAATTATGGTGGAAAATAAGTATTTGGTCACCTACAAACAAGCAAGATTTCTGTCTCTCACAGACCTGTAACTTCTTCTTTAAGAGGCTCCTCTGTCCTCCACTCGTTACCTGTATTAATGGCACCTCTTTGAACTTGTTATCAGGATAAAAGACACCTGTCCACAACCTGAAACAGTCACACTCCAAACTCCACGATGGCCAAGACCAAAGAGCTGTCAAAGGACACCAGAAACAAAATTGTAGACCTGCGCCAGGCTGGGAAGACTGAATCTGCAATAGGTAAGCAGCTTGGTTTGAAGAAATCAACTGTGGGAGCAATTGTTAGGAAATGGAAGACATACAAGACCACTGATAATCTCCCTCGATCTGGGGCTCCACGCAAGATCTCACTCCGTGGGGTCAAAATGATCACAAGAACGGTGAGCAAAAATCCCAGAACCACACGGGGGGACCTAGTGAATGACCTGCAGAGAGCTGGGACCAAAGTAACAAAGCCTACCATCAGTAACAAACTACGCCGCCAGGGACTCAAATCCTGCAGTGCCAGATGTGTCCCCCTGCTTAAGCCAGTACATGTCCAGGCCCGTCTGAAGTTTGCTAGAGAGCATTTTGATGATCCAGAAGAAGATTGGGAGAATGTCATATGGTCAGATGAAACCAAAATATAACTTTTTGGTAAAAACTCAACTCGTCGTGTTTGGAGGACAAAGAATGCTGAGTTGCATCCAAAGAACACCATACCTACTGTGAAACATGATGGTGGAAACATCATGCTTTGGGGCTGTTTTTCTGCAAAGGGACCAGGACGACTCATCCGTGTAAAGGAAAGAATGAATGGGGCCATGTATCGTGAGATTTTGAGTGAAAACCTCCTTCCATCAGCAAGGGCATTGGAGATGAAACGTGGCTGGGTCTTTCAGCATGACAATGATCCCAAACACACCGCCCGGGCAATGAAGGAGTGGCTTCGTAAGAAGCATTTTAATGTTCTGGAGTGGCCTAGCCAGTCTCCAGATCTCAACCCCATAGAAAATCTTTGGAGGGAGTTGAAAGTCCATGTTGCCCAGCAACAGCCCCAAAATATCACTGCTCTAGAGGAGATCTGCATGGAGGAATGGGCCAAAATACCAGCAAGAGTGTGTGAAAATCTTGTGAAGACTTACAGAAAACGTTTGACCTCTGTCATTGCCAACAAAGGGTATATAACAAAGTATTGAGATAAACTTTTGTTATTGACCAAAGACTTATTTTCCACCATAATTTGCAAATAAAGTAATTAAAAGTCCTACAATGTGATTTTCTGGATATTTTTTTTTCTAATTTTGTCTGTCATAGTTGAAGTGTACCTATGATGAAAATTACAGGCCTCTCTCATCTTTTTAAGTGGGAGAACTTGCACAATTGGTGGCTGACTAAATACCTTTTGCCCCACTGTATATATATACACAGTTGCATGCATCTTAGCCAAATACATTTAAACTCAGTTTTTCACAATTCCTGACATTTCTGACATTTAAATCCCCTGTCTTAGGTCAGTTAGGATCACCACTTCATTTTAGGATAGTGAAATCAGAATAATAGTAGAGAGAATGATTTATTTAAGCTTTTATTTCTTTCATCACATTCCCAGTGGGTCAGAAGTTTACATACACTCAATTATTATTTGGTAGAATTGACTTTACATTTTTTAACTTGGGTCAAACGTTTCAGGAAGCTTTCCACATGCTTCCCACAATAAGTTGGGTGAATTTTGGCCAATTCCTCATGACAGAGCTGGTGTAACTGAGTCAGGTTAGTAGGCCTCCCTGCTCGCACACACGTTTTCAATTCTGCCCACAAATTTTCTATGGGATTGAGGTCAGGGCTTTGTGATGGCCACTCCAATACCTTGACTTTGTTGTCCTTACGCCATTTTGCCACAACTTTGGAAGTATGCTTGGTGTCATTGTCCATTTGGAAGATCCATTTGCGACCAAGCTTTAACTTCCTGACTGACGCCTTGAGATGTTGCTTCCATATATCCACGTAATTTTCCTCTCTCATGAAGCTATCTATTTTGTGAAGTGCACCAGTCCCTCCTGCAGCAAAGCTTTTTTATGGTGGATTTGGAGAAGTGGCTTCTTCCTTGCTGAGCGCCCTTTCAGGTTATGTTGATAGGACTCGTTTTACTATGGATATAGATACTTTTGTACCTGTTTCCTTCAGCATCTTCACAGGGTCCTTTGCTATTGTTCTGGGATTGATTAGCACTTTTCGCACCAAAGTAAGTTAATCTCTAGGAGACTAAACATGTCTCCTTCCTGAGTGGTATGATGTCTGCTTGGTCCCATGGTGTTTATACTTGCGTACTATTGTTTGTACAGATGAATATGGTACCTTCAGGCGTTTGGAAATTGCTCCCACGGATGAACCAGACTTGTGCTGGTCTACAATTTCTTGTAGACCTTGTGGAGGTCTTTGCTGATTTATTTTTATTTTCCAATGATGTCAAGCAAAGAGGCACTGAGTTTGAAGGTAAGCCTTGAAATACATTGTCACGACTTCCGCCGAAGTCGGCTCCTCTCCTTGTTCGGGCGGTGTTCGGCAATCGACGTCACCAGCGTTCTAGCCATCACCGCTCCATTTTCATATATCCATTTGTCTTGTCTTGTTTCCATACACACCTGGTTTTCATTTCCCCAATCAATCTACTTGTATTTAACCCTCTGTTTCCCATCATGTTTTGTTTGTAATTGTTTCATGTTATGTGGTGTTAGTTTACGCGCTTTACTTTTACGTTTGATTTATGTAGTGCTCTCGTTTTTGGAACTATAATAAAAGTGCGCCTGTTAATTATACTCTGCTCTCCTGCACCTGACCTCCAATACACCATAGACATACATCCACAGGTAAACCTCCAATTGACTCAAATGATGTCAATTAGCCTATCAAACGCTTCTAAAGCCATGACATAATTTTCTGGAAATGTCCAAACTCTTTAAAGGCACAGTCAACTTAGTGTATGTAAACGTCTGACCCACTGGAATTGTGATACAGTGAACTATAAGTGAAATAATCTGTCTGTAAACAATTGTTGGAAAAATTACTTGTCATTCACAAAGTAGATGTCCTAACCAACTTGCCAAATTTCTGACTTCAACTGCATGCACTTGTGGGTTTAAAAAAAAAAGGAAATCAGAAATATTTCCTGTGGAAAAAATGGAAGTGTTTGATGGGACGTGCGACATTTTGAAAGAATGTATTGTTAATTGGCAGTGAACGGGGAAGAGATATCCCACCTATGTCATGGCTCTGGATGGTAAGCTAACTAGCTAGCTAACGTTACCCAGCTAATGATACAGTATAGCGTAACTACTAGCTAACAAGATATGGTTAATGTTATCAATCGTAAAACTTAGTTATAAATTATTAATACAGCCAAGACATTGACTATAACAATAACTAATGTAGCAAACATTAGCTACCTAAGGAGCTAGTTATATCATTTACAGTAAGTTCACTAGTATGTGTAGGTAGCATGCTAACTAGCTGCTGGTTAGTAAGAAAGCTAGCTAACACATACTGACTGGGTTGATTGCCAGGCCGTTGTTGTAAATAAGAATTTGTTCTTAACTGGCTTGCCTGGTAAAATAAAGGTAAAATAAAATATATAGCTAGCTAGTAAGTTAAGTTGAAAACACAGCTTATGATATTATGGGTTGAGGGGGGTATGCAACATGGTGAGCAATGTGAGCCGCTCCTAGCTATCGCCTAGCTAATAATGTTCATTTTTACTTTGTAGAATAGTGTAAAAAGTATACAAGTATACTAGTATAAAAAAAAAATTAAGGACCAGGTCAGAATGTGCAAGAGAAGAAAGGGAGAGGAATGAGGGTGGAAAAGAAAAAACACGCATTATGTGGAAGAACCTTAAAATACTACTCAGAAGGTCTGATTAGTTGTGAAATTGACTAGCTATGTCTTTGTGCAAAACCTGTCATTTCCTTGCTGTAACTATGTTACTCTACCAGACTGTGTAACAGAAAAAGAAGAGGCCGAGTCTGGAAGAAAAACATCAGGCGGAATTAATTACCAGTGCATCAAGTCAAGTAAGTTTCTAACACTTTGTAGCATTAGTAGTGCAATCTAAATTGGTGGATTAAAGGTGAATTTAACCCTGTCTCACCTACTTAATGTACTAATCACTAATATTAGCATAACACTTTGTCATAAAAATCTGATTTCTCAACACAGCCAAATACATTTAAAAAATAGTTATGTGGTTAATAATTATGTCTGAAACACCTTCAATCATTGAGACAAAAAAAAACACCACAAATAGTGTCAATTGGTGGATTTAGTCTTTAAAAAATATGTCCCCTATTCATGTCTACATTTGTAAGTTGTACAAAGAATCTTTGTCCTTCCAGGCCAGACCTCAATATGACAGAGTGAGGAAGACCTCAACTTAGTGTCAAAACAGGAAATGCAAATGCAACTAACCACTGCAAATGTTCAAATAAGGGAGCTTAAAAGAGAAAATGCAGCACTCAGACAATCTCTCTCCATGATTGAAGGTTAGCTTTCCTGTTTGTGGATGCTCCCACAACTAAGGTTTAGTTTTGTATATACCCATAGATACTGTGACTAGGTTCAGTTGTAGGTGTATCTGTTAGTAGGTGCAGTTGTAGTGTCTACCAATCTATTAGTTGAATGCATATTACATGCAAGTTTAATGATAGCATATTATGTTCTATATATTTATGCTCCAGGAGGTGAAAAACCTAGAGGGAGAGAATAAGACACACAACTTCAAAGGGTGTCTGTGTGTTTGGTTTAAGCATGATGACCAGAATATGAGGTGTAGAGATTGAGAGTAGGAAAGATGATTAGAAGTTGGAAGGAGGTGGTTGAATGAATCTATATTCACCTTCTCTAACTGTCTGTGTGTTCCCAGACATGGCTGGTGGTTTGAGACCCATCCCCAAATCTCACAATGGTGAGAGAGGAAAAACAGTTTCTAATGGTGTGTGTCATAGATTGTTGTTAGGTTGATGATCAGAATATGAGGAGTAGAGCTTGAGAGTAGGAGGGATGATTAGAAGTTGTAAGGAGGTGGTTGAATGAATCTGTATTAAATCTCTTTAAATGTCTGTCATACATGAATACATCATGGCTGGTGGATCCACACCATTCCAACACTCAAAAGCAGCACTCCAAGACATAGCTGTCACCACCCTACCAGACAGGATGGTAGGGTGACTTCAAACCTTGAGCTGTAAAGTGGGGATGCAAACTAGTCACAATTTGAATACAAAAGCAGGTGTATTAACAATGTAACAATACAGCAATCAGGAAAAATACTGAATGCATGTGCAGTTTAGCTTAATTTCATGTAAATGTTTAATGCATATTGTAGTACAATGATAATTTGTCTTATAAGTGTTTTAACTTATTGAGTTCCATATAGGATTATGCAAAACATATTCACAAAACTATTTCTCGTTAACTAATAAAACTATCTAACGGAGTACAGCAAGCAAACAACTTGAGTCATGGCAGGAAGGACTACGAGAATGGTTTTATAATTCAAATACATTTACTTATTTAATGTAATGCCCGGGGTGTAGTGGAGGATGGAGTCAGACGCAGGAGACAAGAGAGTTCAGAGTAGCACTACTTCTTTATTCACCAACCAGGTGAAAACAGACGCCACTCAAAACAAATGCCCCAAAAACGCAGGGGAACTAAACAGTCCCGAAAATAACTCACGTACACGAACAACCGTGACTTACAGGCGTGTATAATGAATACACATAAAACAATCCCGCACACCCTGCAGGCGGGCCGGCTGGCTAATAAAGCCCAACTAATAAATCTAATTAACAACAGGTGTAACTAATAAAAAGACAAGGAGGGTGGAGGAAAAGATCAGTGGCAGCTAGTAGGCCAGTGATGCCGAGCACCACCCGAACGGGTAGGAGTCGTGACATTTAAAGGGGCGGTTCATCGAAAATACTTTTAACCTCATTAGAACATTTGCCTAAGCATTAACCTTCACCAGAGACCGTTTTTAGGTTAGTTGGTTCAGTATTTAGACTTCTGCAATTTTATTTAAAAATACAGCATTTACGATTTTATCTAGAATGTATGAAAAACTACAGTATATGTATTTATCCTCACTTTTAGCAAGAAATGTTGTCTCATCATTGAGTTGCCCAAAAACAATCTGTTTTGCTTTAAAAATCGACCTACTGGAGCTAATGTTTTCTCCGGTTTGTGTCATCTGGTTGATACCCTTCCTCTTGGTTCAAAGATTTGCAAGTAAATTCTGACTCTGACCCAAGTCGCGGCTCGGTACAGATTAATAGAATATTACTTCCTGGATTTGAATGAAAAAATTACTGATATAATTGGGAAAAATTAGGCTAAATATTTTAGCAAAGTAATCTTATCCAGATTTTAACTACAAGGGCTATTGCAGTGATTAGAGGCACATTGGGGTGTCTTTCAGAGATTTTATGATAAACATTGACATTAAATTGGGTTTCTATGGGAGAGGGAGAAGTAGAATTAGCTGATGAACTAAACTAAATACTGATCCAACCAACCTAAAAACTCTCTGGTGAAGGCTAATGCCTAGGAAAATGATTAAACGTATTTTTTGATGAACCACCCCTTTAACATAGTTGATGAAAACATTAAACAAGGCAATACAACAGTTTACATTTCAAGATAATACTTTATGAACAAAGCATTTATCTAAACATGAATCTAAACATGAGGCAGAGAACATATGCTTGACTCAAATCTAATATACTGTACTTAGAAAGGGGGGGCGAGAGTGAAAACAAGGGAGACAGAGAGAGAAAGAAGGACATAAGAGTTGTATAGTTACCACTAGTGCTGGGGGATAGGACTACATCCATCATCAATAACAAATACATGACAATGTCAAAAACAATGTTTTTTTGTTTTTTTTGTCAACTCAAGAAATTCTGTTTTCAGAAACTTTTTACAATCACGGATAATGATGTCAATAATCAATTCATATTTGTGTTCTGCAAAGTCCTAATATTGGTAACAATAATGGTTTTGGCACACCCCTATTAAAGCCAACCAGGGATTATTGCGCTAACAAGGTAAGGTTTTTTAGAACAGGTGCACGCACACACTGTAAATCAGAGCAAATGCTAATATTAAAATACTGTATTGAGTTCGGATATCATTTTTACAAATATTCTAATATCATGCAAAAAAAAATACTTTCTGTCCATCACAAAGGAAAGTTTGAATACATTGTTGATAACTACTACAGTGCTGTACAACGTGGAAATTTTGACCACAGCTTCTAAAGGCCGATGTTGTACAGGTGGTACTAGCAGAGGGTGTTAAACTCCAGGCGAACATTATCACTCGACTGAGCAAAGAACCATCAAAGTGCATTTCTGAGCTCATGACAGCTCTGTTTCCCAGAGAGGTGATGGCCGTCTCTTCGTTGACAGGAAGAAATTTGAATGCATTCCGGGACCAGGAGGCAAAGAAACAGCTGTGCCCAACCAAAATGTGCCCAACCAAAAGTTGCTCTGTCATTTTTTACTGTAAATCATGAACAATAACATGTAGAATTATGAAAGATAAGACTTTTACTTCAAAATAAAGCAGAACTACTAGTACAGTAAATGGCCAAAAGGGGTTTTGTAGTTTATTTTATTATATATTTATTACAAGAGTGGGAATGTGTGTCTGTAACCATTTCTCAGGTCTATTCATTTGTGCCAAGACTGTTGATTAATTTGCGGTTATGCAGGCTATTCTGTACTCAAAGCAAATTTGTTAAAACACTATTTTATTTTTCTTTACAGCCTTTTTAATTAGGCAAAAACAGATGGAGAAGGATGTTTTAAAAATCATTTGATTGAAGCTTAACAATGAGTCGAAATTGCTTAAGTCCACGATTTAGGTTTAAAACTCCTTTTTTTTTTTTTTACTTAAAGGGAGTAACTTGGAAGCTAAGGTCTAACTTTTTTATTTGTTAACTCAGTGAAAAAGTATTAAAATGTATAATTTTTCAAATATGATGTCCTCGTATCTGTCAACTTCTTAATGTACACTGAACAAAAAAAATCTAAAGTCTTCTATAGTTATTGCTGTAGTATCACTGAAAGATTGCTATAATATTATCATAAGATATACCATTGGTATATCTTTGTACAGTATATTGGTATAGTAGTGAATAATATTAGTTATTGCCGGAACACATTGAGAGAAAAAAGTGTCAAACACAATGTAGCAGCCAGGTAGCCTAATATCTATGGTGGTGAAACGGACAACACTCTCTAAGGTGCTAATTATTTCAAAGCATTTCATGACGTCACTGCAGTATGCTTACATACTTGAGTATAGCTATGAGGCTTACACAAGTCAGAATTTCTTATAGCTTCATTTTCTAGACATTAGTGTACAGCAACACTTTTAGACGACACTGCAGAACACCCGCCATGTACACACATACTCAGCTGTGGGGCTCACAAGACCCCAATTTCATATCATTTTCAAGACATCAATGTAACAGTAGAACAAAATCACCATATGGGAATATCGGAAATATCAAATCAAATAAATCACTGTAGGCTACAGCAAAACACACATATGATAATATATAGGCCTCCTGCCTGTGTGATAATATGAAGCACATATTCAGATTACAAACTGTTCTGTGCTGTGAAGGTAAAGGGAAAACAATGTCCTACCTTTGTTTTCAAAACCTCCCATAATGACTCTCCCATGTCAAGTCCATTTAACTCCTGACGGTGCATGTTCACTAGATAGCAGTAAATTGCCGTGTGCCGCTTAGGCCACCCATTGTGACTTGTTTGTGGGCGTGCTGGCAACAAAGAGCAGCATGTTCGATTGTGCTTCAAGAATTCAGCATAGCAAGTTTGTATGAAGGTCTGGTTATTAAATGGGTAAATAGTTCAATAGTAATATGCTCTAAAACACTCTGGTGACAAACAAATATTGATTCCATGTTTCCATTCATCCACATGGCTGGGAGAACCTATTCAAGTAAGTAAATAGTTTTTTTTACATTTTCAAAATGTATGTATTATTAGCTAGCTAGCTACAGTGCAGGCTAACTCAAATGAGCTGCTAAATGAGCTAGCTAGTTGCAAGCTATCTAACCAACTTTACATACTGTATAGGTTATATCAGCTGTGTCGGTGAACCCTTCCCGTATCTGAACTGACTACATAGAGGGCACATGACCAGAGCTGAGAAGTCACTTGGTCAGGTCAACAGGAAGTATTACTAAAGTGATGCTTTACATTGAAATACAGATAGAGATGCAATAGTCTCAGAATTAATGATTCGTCAGCTTTGCATTTCACCTCCTGATGATTATGCTGACTGACAGTGAATTTAACTTTTTTTTTAAATGTTAAAACACAAGGGTTAAATATGCTAACTCTCTCCATCTCTCTCATCTGCAGGTATGTTTTGATGTGAGAGAGGATGCCAACCCCCAGTACCGTCATCGCCACCTCACCTCACTCGCCCAAGGCTGGTAGGAGACACCGCAGAGACACTTATATAATTGTGATGAACTGAGTGAATATTAGGGTAGCACGGTTTTAGAGTATTTACATGATGCATATGAAGTGTAGTGTACTGTTTTTCCATTCTATTTCTATTTCTGTATATATGAATTACAAATCAGCCTTTAACTAGTTAAATCATGTTTCTAGTCTATTGCATAGTTAGTGTAACCATTGATGTCCCAGGACCAAGATTTTGTAAACACCATTGAAGTGTATAATTGTAATACATACATGCAGACACAGCATCAGATCCTGTAATTTGATACTCCTGGTATTGGATATGACAAAAAAATAATCTCAAAAGACATTCATACCTGAACTACACCTTTATTTGCAAAGGTAGAGTACATGATCAGTGAATATATTAAATGTACAGCCTACAATGTGGGAATCTCATGTATGGTAATAACTACATGTATAAACTATTTGCATCCTTGGCACAAAGTTATATTATATTCTACTCAATCTATAGGCTTAATTAATGTCCTTCAGACTGTTTTGAAGTTGATACAACAGGCTATGATAGCTGAGGTTCATAGCTAGGTTCTGAACTAATATGTATACCAAACGTTTTAGGGTCCATACAGATCGGCTACATAGCTACACATCCACAGGCATACGGGTATTTTTATCCTCCACTGCACAATAAGCAAGAAAAAAAATGTGCTAGCTACGTTATTTCATCTGCATTGCATGGCAAATATCAGCAAAGCAAGCCTACACAATTGTACATTCAATTTGCAGTAAATGCTTTAGCTAGCTAGATTCTTTACATCCACTGTTTCACAAGACAACAGCCTGGTTTGCTGGTTGTTTCAGGAGTCCCTAAAACAAACAACCAGAATTACAATTTCATACTCATGTCACAACACCCATAAAGCTAGTCAGCTAACGTAAACTCACTCACTTTTGTACATCGCCTTGGTCCGTACAATTGACCTTATGTTAGTGCCCCAAAAAAATGTAATACTTCCAGATCAACTGTAATGTCAATACCATTGTAAAGCACAATTTCTCCTCTTTCCAACAGAATCAATGTCACACCCTGACCTTAGAGATCCTTTAAATTCTCTATTTGGTAGGTCAGGGTGTGACTAGGGTGGGAAATCTATGTTTATATTTCTTTGTTGGCCAAGTATGGTTCCCAATCAGAGGCAGCTGTCTATCGTTGTCTCTGATTGGGGATCATACTTAGGCAGCCCTTTTTCCCACCTTCGGTTGTGGGATCTTGTCTTTTTGTGTTGCATGTATTGCACTCCTAGCTTTACGTTTGTGGAGTTGTTTATTGTTTTTGGTGAAACATTTAATATTCAAGAAAATGTACGCCTACCACGCTGCAACTTGATTTTCATTTAACGACGGATTTAATAATCAATTTCATGACCCCCACGCTGCCCGTTTCTGCATGATTCAAGAAGGCAATGAGCTCCGTCAGGTCTTTTTTTAAATGGCGGGTGGGGAAGCGAAACTAATGCGTGATAGTGAGAAGGAGAGATGTTGTGTGGGAAAATTGCTTTTTTTCACTCGATCTGTCCAACTTATCACCTTATCGCCTTAAATGTAAATTAAACACTATAAAAGGTTTATATAATAATTACATACCTATTTGAAGGTTTGTGTCGAATTTGACTCGGATTTTTAGGGCGGTGCTAAAGTGATCGTAGAAGTAAACAGCGGCTTTGAGAATGATGATCGCATGCAATGATGGCGAAAAAAATGACTAGGTATCCCCCTTACTCCCGTCACTGTCCATTTCTTGTTTTTAAAGGATCAGAGAAGTTCTACACCTGGTGGAGAGAGAATGTAAGACAGAAATAGTTGCTTTATGCGTGCTGTACGTTACGACATGACACGTCACGATGTAACAGATACTATAGAGCCATTACCATGTCGATCAACGCTTGAATAGAAATGTAGTTCAAACCCCCGATTTTGAAGTCAACTCAGTCGCTACAGTCCCATTAGTTTTCTTTGTAGCCTCGTTTGAATGTTGCGGTTGCGCACATTTGTACGGAATGGGGTGAGTTTATGTTAGCTGGCTAAGGTTAGCTTGTCAGCTAGCTTGCTAAAGTAAATTTTTGTAACTTAACTTTGATAAAAAAATATGCATAATCGTTTGTCTATACATTAACTAACATATTCCTCTCAACTATACATGATTCAATTTGACCTTATAATCACTTACATTTGCTTCCATCCTAGTATTTTTGTCAGCCATCTTTGCTGAAGAAAGTGTCCAGCCTTGGGTCGCATAGCGTCAAATTCATCATGGGAACCACTCGATATGATTGGTCATCGCCCAGCCGCTGGTGATTTGCATAAAGTTGGGAAAAGTGTATATTTTTCACCACCTCCCATGCCACGTTCGCACCGCCCAAAGGTACCCCACCCTCTCTGCTTTCCTTCCATTGAAAATGAATGGGAAGCGGTGTTTCACCACCCAGCATCTTGTGGTAGTGTACATGGGGCGTCAACTTCTTGATCAAAGCCATGAGCGGGCATGTGGCTGTGATGTTTAGCCTCCTTAAGCTGTTCTAAAGACTGCTATTATTATTGTATATATGGTTAACTAAAACTAAAAAATTATGTACAAAATATTTTATCAACTGAAAAAAAAAACACTTGAAAAATTACAACTATACTGAAACTATAATCGTTGACTCCAAAACTAACTAAAATAAAATACAAACCATCATGTTTGTTTTTCAACCTACGGAATCTGGCGGGCCAGAAGACGGCTAACCACTGGGCACAGACATCAGTTCAACTTATAGTTTTGATTTACATTTGGTTGAGTTGTCAATTCAACGTGAAAACAACAACAAATGTCACCATGTCATTGGATTTAGGTTAAAAGTTAGGTGAAAAAAAGACAAAATGCCCGTACGTTGATAACTTTTTCAAATCAAATGTTATTGTGATGCCCACTCCAATACTTTGACTTTGTTGTCCTTAAGACATTTTGTCACAATTTTGGAAGTATGCTTGGGGTCATTGTCCATTTGGAAGACCCATTTGCGACCAAGCTTTAACTTCCTGACTGATGACTTGAGACATTGCTTCAATATATCCACATAATTTTGCTCCCTCGTGATGCCATCTATTTTGTGAAGTGCAAAGCACCCCCACAATATGATGCTGCCACCCCCGTGCTTCACAGTTGGGATGGTGTTCTTCGGCTTGCAAGCCTCCCCCTTTTTCCTCCAAACATAACGATGGTCATTATGACCAAACAGTTCTATTTTTGTTTCATCAGACCAGAGGACATTTCACCAAAAAGTACAATCTTTGTCCTCATGTGCAGTTGCAAACTGTAGTCTGGCTTTATTATGCCGGTTTTGTAGCAGTGGCTTCTTTCTTGCTGAGCGGCCTTTCAGGTTATGTCAATATAGGGCTCGATTTACTGTGGATATAACAGTACTCTTCTTGCGTTGTGTACAATCAGTCATCGACACGGAACTCCAACATGTAGCACCAGTCATGTAGATTTATTCTAATAGGAACGGCACAAAATTGCACTTCATGCAATGCACATCTTACCATCCAACTCTGCACTCACTCACGCTGGTTTGGTGCTTGTTCACTGGGCTAGTTACCAAAATAATACAATTACAATATACAATATAATATCTTTAACAATGTACCTGATAGGAACGGCACAAAATTGCACGTCATGCAATGCACATCTCACCATCCAACTCTGCACAGTACAAAATATATGAACCCCCTCACCAGACACAGTAAGTTGCTAGCTAGTACAGGCGGGAATTCTCTACAACAAAATGCACAACAAATATTCTCCAAAAACCGCTGCATCTTATGTGTGATGTTCGAATAACATTTACAAACAATTTGATATAAATTGTACATTTAAATCATCACTTGAGAGTATACAAATCACTTTTGATGTACAGTGCTTGGCAACCAACAACTTACCGCTGGTTTGGTGCTTGTTCACTGGGACGATTCTAACTGGAACATCCCCCCTCGTAAGCAAGCTACGCAAACCAGCCAATAAGATGCCATGTTGAGTAGGTGAAGGCAAGACAAACTCAAACCAAAACCCCATTGGCTTAATTAACAATAAAGTGGCAAGGGGAATCACCAATATAACCCTGTTACACTCCCCTACTGAATTCCACTTGCCAAGAAAAATAACAAAATACAAAACGGCACTGTGCAAACATACCAGATACAGAGACACTCAACATATGTACAGAATAATCCAGAGAAAAAAATATATACTACCTAATAGAGAAAACTAAAAGGTAAAGCTGTGTATATCAAGGATGCAGACCCTGCTTTAAATCAGTCACTAAATATTCCAGTTTTAAGACTATTCTCCTTGAGAATTAGAGTGAAAATCGGTTGATCAATCCCCTTAGCCCTCATACGTAAACATGCCTGTCACATGTTAAGTACACTCAGTGACTTTAAAACATCCAAGTAATAAAATAAACCACCATAAGAGACTTTATCATATGTCACATTACCATCCTGCAACCTCTAATCATGGTCACAATGATGTAAAAGCAAAACAAATAAAAGATGTCAATACCATTGACCCTCTATTCACATATTTAACCTTCAAGAGCTAACTTTCTGCTGATTCATAATCTCAATCAGTCTTGACACTGGTTTAAATAGCCTTCCTGCCCTTGACCTAATATGACCCCGACTACCTTCAACTGCATAAGGGTAAGTAACAGTGTTGTGTACTGTTGCAATAGTGTGTCCGTCAACACAGTCAGTACGTAACTGATCAGGTAAGGAATGGTCCGCGTTTGGTAGGTCAGTACGGATATCGTAATCAGACTGGTCAATTAGCTCACTCACTACACTGTTACAGTCTCGGTCAGATTCTTGAAGACTCTCTGATCGAGGCAGACCTTCCAGCTGCAGTATATCATCCACGGAATCAAAAGGTGGAATATCCTGAGCATCCAAGGATCGCACATCACCCTCCAGGCTTGTGTCACCTGTTCCTTCAGAAGACAACTCTGACACCCACACTCTGGTTCTGTACTCAGCACCATCATCCACTGCAGTGTCCATGGCAGCTGAGACCACAAGGCTGTCATTCATGTCCTCAGACTCTGTTAATCCAGACATGTCTGTTCCCTCCTCAACAGCAGCATGGGGAAGAGGAAGAAAGTTGACTGGCATTATCAAGTTGCGATGTACCGTCTTCTCCCGTCCAGTGGAGCTGTTCTGAATCTTAAAAGTGTGACTGTCAGCATTCAATCCAGTGACAAGGTAGACAGTATCCTCCCAACGGTCAGCAAGCTTCCGCTTTCCCCGCTCCCCCTTGTTAGCCAGCAATACTCAATCCCCAATCTCCACTGGTGCTCCTCTGACTCTTCTGTCATAAAGGTCAGCATGCCTCTTCAACTGCTTCGCTGCAGATGCCTGTGCTGCATTCATGGCTTCTTTCAGATCTCTCCTCAAAGACTGAACAAACTGGTCATAGTCGACAACTTCTGGGTTCTCTATGACCGAGCCAAAGACTATGTCAACAGGCAGTCTTGGCGTCCTCCCAAACATTAGCAGGAAAGGGGCAAAGCCTGTGGTCTCGTGGATTGTACAATTGTATGCAAGCGTAAGTGACTTCAGCGCCTGAGGCCATCTGTGCTTTGTTCTCGTTGGCAGGGCCCGGATCATGTTTCCCAAAGTCCTATTCATCTTTTCGCAGGACCCGTTCCCCATCGGATGGTACTGCGTGGTGTGAGACTTCTGAACGCCTGCAACACTCAACAGTTCGGCTATTAAAGCGCTCTCAAAGTTGGCTCCATGGTCTGAGTTGTATACGGCGAGGCATCCCGTAGACACAGAAATAGTTGTTCCACAACTGATGAGCTACTGACTTAGCAGACTGGTTCGGACACAAGAAGGCATGAGCTAATTTGGTAAAGTGGTCAGTAACAACGAGCACATCCAAGGATTTGTTTGAAGAATCTTCTACAGACCAGAAGTCTATGCACACTAGTTCAAGAGGCTCAGTTATGCTCTCAAGAGGAGCTCTTGCTTCCGGATCAGGAATCTTGCTCACCACGCATCTCCTGCAGCACTTCACATAAGCGTTTACCTCCCTCTCCAGGCCATGCCAGAAGAACCTCTGTCTTGTCAGGTAGACTGTTCTCTGTTGGCCCTGGTGGCCAGCTTCATCATGGACACCCTTCAAGACCATTGCTTTCATGGAGGCTGGAACCACATACAGATACATTTTCCTCTTTGTAACCACATTCTTCGAAACACGATACAGTACACCCATCTTCATGGTCAACTTGTCCCAACTTCTGAGAAGACACAAAACCTCAACACTCTCATGGGCACGCTCTCTCCGGGATGGTCTTCTCCCCCTCTCAACAAAGAAGATGACTTTGCTGATCACGTTGTCATCACGCTGCTTACTCATCAGTAGGTTGTGTGGCAGAACATCGACATCGGTCTGCTCTGATGGCATAACAGCCTGTGGGAGCTGTGGCAACAGCAGTGCATGTGAGCCCACCCAGCTGCAACTTCATGTCTTGATAAAGCACCAGATGGGGGGGTCAACAGTAGCCTGACAGCTAATGACCACTTCGTTGGAGTCAGAGGCTTTGTCAAAGGGGTGGCTGGACCAGCGAAACACATCTTGCACTCTGTCTGTGCGCACAGCGTCGGCTTCAGCTAGTAAGGTCTCATACGGGACCCTTGTCAGGCGATGGAGTGCACTGGGTCGTACGAAGGGCTCTCTGCTCAAAGCATCTGCAACAACATTCATTTTTCCAGGGATGTACTTATCAAACTCATACGGTGCCAGCTTGGCGGCCCATCTCTGTTCACAAGCATCAAGCTTTGCTTTGGTCAGAATGTATGTCAAGGGATTATTATCCGTCCATACCGTGAACTGCTGTCCCCGTAGCCAGTGGTGGAACTTGTCACAGATAGCCCATTTCATGGCAAAGAACTTGAGCCTGTGCGCAGGATACCTCGACTGTGCATAACTGAGGGACTTGCTCGCGAAGGCTATAGGTCTCGCTGTAGCTCCCGGTTCCTGCACCTGAGATAGCACAGCACCTAAGCCATTGCTGGATGCATCCACCGAGAGTAGAAAGGGTCTTTCGAAGTTGGGGTGGGCCAACAAAACCTGGTCCAGTAATGCTTGCTTCAGCTGGAATAAGGCCTGTCTGCATTCTGTTGTCCAGTCGGCAGCCGTCAACTTCCTGACAGGTGAGCTTCGCTTCTTTTTCCAGCGTGGAGCCTTGTGTCCAGTAGTCAATCCAAAGGGAGGCTTTGCAATGGTCGAGCAACCTTCAATGAACTGTTGATAATACACCACCATCCCAAGGAATGACCTCAATTTCTTCTGAGATGGGATGTCAGTGCCATCTTTCATCAGATCAGCTTCTGTTCCTCCTGTAATGGCCCTCACCTTCTCAGGGTCTGTATCTACACCATTCACACTAATGATATGGCCCAGAAACTTCACAGACCTCTGCAGAAAGTTACACTTTTTTGGCGCCAACTTCAGGTTATGAGCCTTGAGACGCTCAAAAACCATTTCCAGGCGCTGTATAGCCAGATCTTCAGTGGGCGCATAGACCAAGACATCGTCAAGGTAACACAGCAGGCTAAGAAAGTTCTGATCCCCAAAGTGGTTTAGCATCATCCTCATAAAGGTTGCAGGACTATTACACAACCCCTGTGGCATTCGATTGTATTTGTACAATCCAAATGGCGACGTAAAAAAGGCTGTGAATCTCCAGTCATCCTCATGCACTTCCACATTGTAGTAGCCAGAGGTAAGGTCCATTGTTGAGAAAAAGGCATTTCCACCTAACGCAGCCAGCGCGTCAGCCTGGTGAGGGAGTGGGTGGGCGTCTTTGATGGTACGAGCATTGAGCAAACGAAAATCAGTACAGAGTCTCAGGTCTCCAGACTTCTTCCATACAAGTACAAGGGGAGAGGCGAACTCACTACTAGACTTCCTTATGATATCACGTTCTTCCATCTCATTCAATGCTTGTTTGAGCTTCTCATAATTATTTGGTGAAAGGCGTCGGTAGGGCATCCGAAAGGGTTTCTCATCACTCAGTTGAAAGCGGTGAAGACTTCCGGAAGCTTTTCCACAATCCAACTTGTGCCTGGAAAAAATAGACTGGTACTCAGCTATGAGCTGGATGAGTTTCTTCTTACCAGCAGGAGACGCTTGACAGGAGGAGACATCGATATCAGTCAAACCTAAGTCACATAAGACCTCAGGATCGCTTGAACTGTCAGGTCCGTCAGTATTGTGAAGTTGGCTGGAACCGTCAGTCAGTGTCAAGTCATCTTGGCAGTCAGTGAGTATATCAGCCGTTCTCTGCACTTGCTGCTGTAAAGCTGCTGATGAATCGTCATTCACACATGAACAGTCAAAGTCCTCTAGAGCCATGCAAGGAAAGACATCGGCTAGAGTGGCGTTTTGTCTCAATGTCACCGTCTTCTGAGAAGGGTTTTTCACTCTAACAGGGAGCCACCCATCCCCCCGCAATAGAGCCACTGTCCTCCCTACCAGTATTGACCTTGGTGTTGACCTTGAACTGCTGGGCTCAATGACAACAGCACTGCCAGCTGAAAGATTCTGAGTGTTTCGTGGTCTGCCCCAGACTAAGTGCTCCTGCATAGGCTCTAGAGTCACAGCCCCTTTTAGTCTCACAGTTCCAACTTTGTCAGGTACTTCACTGTCTCTCCATCTCTCCACATTAACCATCATAATGATTAGCTTGCTATCCTCACCCCCGTCACACACAGGAGTATAAACCCTCTTCCAGAGATCTCCATCCGTCTTCAGGTGGCGAATCAAGTGCTTTAGGAGATTGCTGCCTAAGATGAGGTCATCACTCTGGCCTTCAACCACCAGTGTAGGCACAGCAACTCTACATCCGTACACCTCCATCTCCAGCTCACATACTCCCAAAGGCCTCGTCTTCAACCCACCACAACCAACCAAGACTACCTCTGTAGGATTCAATGATGGACTTTTCAACACTCCTGCATGCAACAGTTCAGGTAAGACCCTAGAGCTCAAGGTACAAGCCATGGATCCACTGTCAAGCATAGCTCTCACTTCTACTTCTCCTCCTATTAACACATTGGCATAGAATAAATCATCATACGGGGAAAGTCTCTGTGTGTTCTGCATTATGATACTCTTCTCAGTCTCCATTTCGTCACAAACACTTTTATATACAGACTCCAAATCAACAGCTCTCACTGATGGGGACTCTACAAAAGGCCCAACACTCTCCTCTTCTACATGCAGGCCTACTAGTTTTCCGGGAGCTGAGCAGTGATTACTGTAGGGACTCCACCAGCTGTGCTCAGAGCTGCCGCCTTGGGGCACTGAGAGCGTGCGTGGCCAGCTACATGACAAAGGAAGCAGAGGTGATTGGCCCTGCAGTGAAAGTAAGTATCATGTCCAGCAACCCCGCAGACTGTTGTGGCCTCTGCTCCAGCACACGCTCCAGCATTGCAAGGATACGTTCCATCGGCTCAGCTGAGCCCTGAATAGTCTGGGCTGGGTAAGGCAACGTATTGGGTACTTCCATGTGGGTTCTCACAGCAGGCATGGTGATCGGCATGACAACACCAACTTCCTGCTTCATTGTTGCGATGGCTGGGGATCACTTTAGATAAGTGAGAGTACCTCCACTCCCTCCTGTATTCATCCAGCCTCTCATGAACATCTGCAGCAGTCCACTGCTGTAATGGCTTGCACTTAAAGATAAGCGACAGTTCAGCATTAGGGCAATGACTGATAAACATGACTGTGAGCTCACGAGATGGGTCTTCAACACTTTTTTCCTGTCTCTTTAGACAATCTTCAGCAACCTCCATAGCCCTGTTCAGTCTGAGCCAATATTCAAATGGTTGTTCATCAGTCAGAGGTAATGTGGCATAAAAGTCAGCAAGGGGCATGCTTGAAAAAACAGTGTCACTAAAAATGTTGTTTCAGTATGTCAAAGATGGGACTCGGGCCTTTAGATAAATCAATGGAGGGATTGCTGCGTATGCCAACTTTAACAACCTTGCGGGCCCTTCCCATAAGCCTGCCCATAACCTCAACTGCTTGGTCCATCACAGACACGCCCCTCTTACGCATGTAAACCATTACCATATCCTCCCACTCATGCACTGTGCACTTTTCAGAGCCATCCCCCCGAAAGTACACCGGTTCCCTGATATCAGACTTCAATACCAGGTTTAGGCCTGACACATCCATACCCCTCGAGCTGCATACACTCCCCATAACATTGTCCCCAACATGCCCAACAATTACCTTTGACTCCAAACAGGAGGCAATGTTCTCCCCAATGGAATGACCAATCTGCTGTACTATGTCTGCTATGAAATCCATGGAGACCTCCCCACTCCCTGTATTTGGCAAAACTCTTTCATACACATCCTTGGGTGTGTCCATGGGTAACCTATCATCAAAACCCTCCAGTTTGGGCATAGATGTAGAAGTAACTGGAATTTTGGCTGAACCCCTACCAACAGATGGTGACAGGTTAAATGACAGGAAACCCCTACCTCTCCCAACACCTTCCATTTTAACAATGGGAAATCAACACCCTAATAAAAATGTAAATAGCAAAACATGTATATATATATTTTTTTTTAAACCTCACATCAAAATCTAACCTATCTAGTACACTGATAAAACTCACCCTACTTATATCAGATATACATTAGAATTGCAATTAAACAAGTAACACAAGTTATTGTTTATCTGTGAAAAGCCTCAGCCAGAGAAATCATCAATTTCGATAATAAAACGTTCTAATGGTGCCCTCTTGTGGCGAAATGCGATATCGCCATAAACTGCACCAGCAACGTCTTATCTGATTCTTCAACAGCAACTACGGCGAAGTTCTGAGATGGAAATCCAGCGAAGGATGATCCGATCCAGAAGAACGATCACGGCACCACTGTAACAGTACTCTTCTTGCGTTGTGTACAATCAGT
Organism: Oncorhynchus nerka; assembly: GCF_034236695.1. Classification (NCBI taxonomy): domain Eukaryota; kingdom Metazoa; phylum Chordata; class Actinopteri; order Salmoniformes; family Salmonidae; genus Oncorhynchus; species Oncorhynchus nerka. The sequence continues at coordinate 66,481,316 of NC_088409.1, read as the reverse complement.
CATCGACACGGAACTCCAACATGTAGCACCAGTCATGTAGATTTATTCTGATAGGAACGGCACAAAATTGCACGTCATGCAATGCACATCTCACCATCCAACTCTGCACTCACGCACGCTGGTTTGGTGCTTGTTCACTTGGCTAGTTACCAAAATAATACAATTACAATATACAATATAATATCTTTAACAATGTACCTGATAGGAACGGCACAGCAATGCACATCTCACCATCCAACTCTGCACTCACACACTGTACAAAATATATGAACCCCCCCATCACTTGAGAGTATAAAAATCACTTTTGATGTACAGTGCTTTGCAAACAACAACTTACCGCTGGTTTGGTGCTTGTTCACTGGGACGATTCTAACTGGAACATCCCCCCTCGTAAGCAAGCTACGCAAACCAGCCAATAAGATGCCATGTTGAGTATGTGAAGGCAAGACAAACTCAAACCAAAACCCCATTGGCTTAACAATAAAGTGGCAAGGGGAATCACCAATATAACCCTGTTACAGATAGAGATACTTTTGTACCCGTTTCCTCCAGCATCTTCACAAGGTCCTTTGCTGCTGTTCTGGGATTGATTTACACTTTTCGCACCAAAGAATGCATCTCCTTCCTGAGCGGTATGACGCCTGTGTGGTCCCATAGTGTTTATACTTGCATACTATTGTCTGTACAGATGAACGTGGTAGCATTCAGGCGTTTGGAAATTGTTCCCAAGGATGAACCAGACTTGTGGAGGTCTACAATTTTTGGGCTTATGTCTTTAGATTTTCCCATGATGAAGGTAGGCCTTCAAATACATCCACAGGTACACCTCCAATTGACTCAAATGTCAATTAGCCTATCAGAAGCTTCTAAAATCATGTCATCATTTCCTGGAATTTTCCAAGGGTGTTTAAAGGCACAGTCAACTTGTGTATGAAAACTTCTGATCAACTGGAATTGTGATACAGTGAATTATAAGTGAATAATCTGTCTGTAAACAATTGTTGGACAAATGACTTGTCTCATGCACAAAGTAGATGCCCTAACCAACTTGACAAAACTATAGTTTGTTAAAAAGAATTTTTTGGGAGTGGTTGAAAAACGAGTTTTAATGACTCCAACCTAAGTGTATGTAAACTTCCGACTTCAACTGTATAATAAACACAAATCTAAGTAAAGGAATGTATTAAAATGCAAATCAATTTATACAATTTTTGACATGTGTTTTTCTGGATTTTTTTGTTGTTATTCTGTCTCTCACTGTTCAAATAAACTTAACAGTAAAATGATAGACTGTTCCTATAACAATAGTGGATAGGCAAAATTAAGTTAATTTTCATTTGTAGCCAAAGGCACATCACATCTGTTAAATGTATGACATGTTTTTGAGTGCAGTGAGATATCTTTATTTCGGCAAATATTGCTTTTGTCACAGAGACTTATTTGACTTATCTTCCAAATGTTAAAACAGGAGTGGCCAATCTTCCTCCTGGAGAGTTACTGGGTAACCTAGTACCCAATACGTTTTTGTTCCAGCTCTGATCTAACACACCTTTAACACATCTTGGCGTTGATTAGCCGAATCAGGTGTGTTAGAGCAGGGCTGGAACAAGACAACATAGGCTACCCAGTAGCTCTACAGGAGGATATTATCATTTGCAGATTATAAATAATTTGTAGATAAAATCATGTTAAAAGGTTCATTATAAGTATACATTTTAAACATACTGGTGATGATCTTAAAAGAAGTGTCTACCAAACACTTTCATACAAAATAACAGAAAATATGCTGCTCCCTTTATTCCTCCATTGTGATTACAGTACAATTAATCAATCATCATAACTTCTCAGAGGCCTGGGAAGAGGTAGAAGTGCTTTGTTAGAGTGGCTCTGTCTTTGGTCGGCATCTGTCTGGGGAAATCTTCAAAGCGTCCCATGACCTGTATGGAAGAAAATACAAATATGTTATTGTGGCTCAAAGTAAATCAAAGCTGATCAATCATTCTATACAGTGCAATGAGGAAAGAACAATGTTATCTGTTCTGTTTCCAGATACTTGCCTTCCTGAACAATTCTTCTATATGATCATCACAGGCATAGGTGTTGAATGTCTCCATGATGCGTTGGACAAAAAAGGTGCCCATCTTTGGATCTCTGTAGGACACAGTATCTGAAAGCGAAGGGAATGTAATGAGGGTTTACTCACATTGATTTACAAACAATATAATGCCTGAGAATGTGTTAATATGACACACTAACCTGGTGTGCAGGATAGGAGGGAGATGAAGTCCTTCTCTTTGTGCTCCCTCCTAAATGAGTCACTCTCTAACCCCAGGTCAAGGCTGGACCCAGGCACTGCGTCACTGACCCAAACAGACCCATCCTTGCCTGAAACAACATGCAAATCCTCTTTAATATGAAGGTGTTGCCTGTACAAAAGGTTTACATACATTTAGGAAATGTGTATTTTTATGAAAGAATCACCTCCCCTGCAGGCCTGAATGAGGATGACTTTGGGTTTGTTAATCAGTGCTTTGCAGTTCTCTGTGTTCAGGTGTGTGAAGATGTTGTTGATGGGGAAGATGTCAAGATTAGGGTCCCCTTTCTTGTAATGGACACCCATGATGGCTCCCAGCTCCCCGTGAGACATCATCACCACGAAGACGCTGTCTGACAATAAGTGCTCCTCACGTTTAGAGAACGCTTTCACAGCCTCGTCCATCTCCTGCAAGAGCATACTGTCAGTCACAGAGGAGAAAAACCATAGACTAATGAAACATGTAAACACTCTTCTAGAAGCAGGAGAGATGTTTCCTCCCTCTGTTTACCTGTCCAGACAGGTTTCTGTGTTTCACCACATCATATCCCAGATCCCTGAGAAGCCTCTCCACGTTCTCCTCGTCCTTCTCTGCCCCTCGTCTCAGCATGTTCTTATCATCAAACTCCACGTTGTTTATGAGCAGGGCCAGACGCTTCCGACCAGACTTATCCATTGGAGGGTAAATCTGATTGAGCAAAGCAATGACAGGTGCAAAGGTTATTTAACAGTAATATAGCCTAGCAACAATTCTACTCAGTCAAAATATGTGTGGAAATTGGTCCCAATTTACAAGTCATGCTAAAACCACTGTGTAATAACAGTGTAGGTACACATTGTTACAGTTATTGCAGTTTGTGAAATTACAAGTTGAAACTTTGACTATACTTTCACGCCTAGATTATTATTATATATTATATTATTATATATTATATTATTATTATATTATATATATATATATATATATATATATATATATATATATACATTTAAAGACTTTATAGTAACTGTGTTTCCTAAACTATGACACCGGTAACCCAAGGGGTTCATAAGAAAGCTTACTGGTCTAATAGGATAACTATAAACTCAGAAGCTAATTCTATTGGGGCACTCAGAAAACCGATACATGTACACTGATCTATCCTTTGACAACGAAGTAGAGCTCAAACCTCGCTACCCTTCCTCTGAAGAATGTCCTTCTTAAAGTGATTTGTGCTGGGGGTGAGGACAGAGGACACTGGCTGCTCCTCCTGCTGTGATAACTGGGGCGATGATGGTGCTGCAGGGAAAATACAGCATGTTACATTACATTTACAGTATCTGTTAAGTTCTTACTAACTCTTATCAAGTCTAAGAGAAGTTTGGCACTGTGACAGACTGAATGGTGTATCAGTTTCACTCACTGGGGGCCAGACCCATTTTGTCATAAAGTCCAGGATCTCTCTCCTGAACTCTGGCAATCATCTTCTCACTGGCTTTGCTCCCTTTCTTCCGCACCATATCGATAAGGCATCGTGCCTGCTCTGCCCTAGTGCTGTTCTCCTCCGTCACCGATTCTGTCTCTTCATCGTTCAGCACCTTGTCCTCCAAAAGGTCATCCAGGAGCTGCTTGATCACTGGCTTCGTCACACTGTCTATGAATGTCTTCCGAGCCCTGGAGAGCAACTTGTCTGGTGAAAGTAAATAGGATTTAATCAGAGCTACAATTTAGTCATTGTTGGAGCGATGTCTAAGTCTTATGCATCTGCTTTATAATTGAGCATACAGTGTATTCTAAATTTCAATTCATCCTTTAAAGGGACAATCTGCAGCTCGAACAATAACAAAGAGGACACCCCGCCACTGATTTGGTAAACAACTGAGGGATGGGGCTGGAGAAACGTAACCACTCTCAAACTCGTGGACAGAGCTATGGATGCGAAGACTGACCATCCATGATATCAACATGATAGTTTAACCATGATTTGAGGCTATACAGTGTTTGTTTACAATTACATTGTTTACAAACAAATGAATAAACCAAGCTTATATTTTGATGAGTATAATGGTTGAACTAAGCTCATGAGTCATCTATAGTTTTTTTAAAGTTTTTTTGATCAAGAATCAATGTGTATATCATTAATTTAAAAGTCTAACAATTGATGTAGCAACTTCAGTTTGTCTCTTTAATGATGCATGTTTTTTATAATATTTTGGTTCGTGTCTTACTTGGGGTGTGTTCGTAAATTCATTCTGGAGTGCCAGAGTGCGTTCAGACTGCGCTCTGGACGTTCGTTAATATCAGAGCGTTGTCAGATTGTCCGTTTGTAAACTCAGAGCGTTTCGATCTGGCCGAGGAGTAGGGTTGATCCCAGCGTTCTGACCTCACAATGGCAGTCAAGCACCCTAGCTAACTGGCTAAAGTTAGCTAGCTTGCGGATGTTTACTGACTCCCGGCATATTCAAAGCATGTTGAGCGTTCGTAAATTCGTCAGTTATTCTGCGCTCTGGCAGACTAACAGGAGAGCGCTCTGTAATCGGAGTTGATGGCCATAGCAAATTTACGAACTCTCTCTCACACACACACACACACACACATACATACATTGTTATCAAATCAACTGCTCCAGATATAAAAAACGGGGGATCGACCGTGCATTTTGCCTGCACCAGTCAATCTTGAGTTGGACGCCTATAGCGAAAGTGAAAGTATACATGCTGTCGAAGTGGAAAAAAATTGCCCAGAATTCCAACAGAAATATTGCAATATTCTTAATATTTATATTTGTCAGAGTAATACCACAAATACCATGTTTGTTAAAAACAAATTGTACCAAAGCAAAACAGCCGATCATGTTTGTACATATACGTTTTTATTATTTACCTGCCATTCCTTAGATGAGGTGGATGAAGCTATTCTCTTCTTTCTGCTAGCTATTTCGCATAGAATAAAGATATGCCTATTTCGCATTGAATAAAGATATGCCTATTTCGCATAGAATAAAGATATGCCTAGGCGTTCTCTTGATGATACTCGATCATCCCAAATGCTTTTCAACCTAGACTATTGGAGTCATAAAAAGTCTTAGCAACTTCCCGTATATTTTATACAGTAACCTGATTGGCTGGCTTGGTGCATATATACATAACAGGTTTGTTGGACTGTGATATGCATTTAAAAAATATGTTGTATTTTTCAGATTTACAATAAAGGAAATGTGCATTTCTATACTGTAGCTTCCAAAATATGTTTTTACAATTGAGGAGTGCCAGGATGGCTTCAATACAGCGCAAGTCATCCAGGGTTTATACACATCATTTGTCGGGACCCAGTGGTCAGGACAGCTGAGTCCCTGCCCATCTTCCCGAAAACGTCTGACATCAATACTTTATTATATAGCTACTTACTATGAATGTGATATGTGGTTGTCCATATCTAGCTGCCTTAAGATTCATACACTAACTGTAAATCGCTCTGAATAAGAACCCCTTATAAAATGAATAACATTTTAATAATTTCCCATTTGAAGGAATATAGTGTTGCACAGGACTGTCTGTATACCTGAAATGGTCTCCAGAGCGCGCTATTGGATATCGACTAACGAGGAAGAAGAGTGACTACGTAAACAAACTGGTCTGTCAGACGGGTGGGTAGCAGATGGTGCCAATTGGCTGCATAAAAACCTACATATATCTACACTCAATAATCTTTCTGAAAAGGTAATGAGTCGCAGAATGTTGTTCGCTAACGAAATTGTTTGTCAATTTTGTTGGGTCTGGAATTACTGTCACCCTAGCTAGCTAACGTCAACTGCAAACTAGCTAGCTAGCTAATGTTAGCTTCTAGTAGTGAGCCAAACCCTAGTTCAATGCATCTCTACTCTGCTAAGGACCCAGTGGTCAGGTGTGTCCATTGTAGAATACTTAATTATGGTATTTTTGTAGCTAAGTTTACTGTTAATATTTAGCTACCAGAAGAAGCCTAGCTAGCTTTGTCATGTCATTGTGTCGCGTTTTTCGTGAATTTAGAGCTAGCTAATGTTAGCAAGCTAGTTAGAGTTTAGCTAAGCCCATTACATTGCATTACATCGTAGTAATGTTAGTTATACGAATATTTGGTAGTAAAGTAGCTAACTAGCGTGTCTATAAATCAGGATGGTTAGCTACTAATAACGTTGTAATGTGGCTTCAAACAAAGTCAAGTGTAGGGCAGCTACACTATTGGGATTTGACACAGCTAGAAGGCCATAAACATTTTCACCAGTGTTTGTGGTCATCCATTAAATTCCTCCTGTGTTGATTTTCGTATCATGCATTCCCAATGTGAGTCGGGAGTCAAAATCATCAGGGATAGGCAGATTCTTAGGGGTTCAAACTCTTGTCAGATTTCCAGTGTTGACCTTAATGTTACGGTGGTAAAGGTGTAAACACTGCCATATGAAATCATATTTTGATACGCACAGGAATTCACTAAGATTTTCAGTGTGTGTATTGAAATGTGTCTTTACGCTAGCTACCTCTATTAAACATACATTTTTATCAAATACCTCAACCTGAATGTGGCCCATAGTGTGTAGGCATTCAACTTTGTCAAAGTCCTGATAAATAAAAAATAGCCATCAAGTTTGATGTAGGCCTACTTCTGACTGTGGATCTTTCTACCATTGTCTTGTCATTTTCCTGTTATTCCCAGCCGTATCCACGTTAGCCGTGAGGGATGAGCCACCGGTCGGAACGTCGTGGGATCCATGTGGACCAGTCAGAGCTGCTGTGTACGAAGGGATGTGGTTTCTATGGCAACACGGCCTGGCAGGGCCTCTGCTCCAAGTGCTGGCGGGAGGAGTACCAACAAACCAGACACAAACAGATCCAGGAGGACCATGCACTGGCAGAGAGGTGTGGTTGTCTATCTGAGAACTTGTTTTGCATCAACCCCCAGCTGCTGGGTGGAGGTAGCACTCGATTTTAAATCTAGGAGCCCGGTGGCAAACACTGAATGCCCTGCATAAAATTGAGGGGTGCAGTCGAAAACAAAACAATAACTAAATGCAGCTGTAACTTTTGATCATTGGTCAAAAAAAAAAATGTTTAACAGCCATTTTCACAGAAGCAAATGGAACAGTATCATGATTCTTGACTTTTTGATCTCTTGACAATTTTTTCTGTCTGTCTCTGTGTGTCGGAAGTATTGATCATGTGTTCTGTGTCCCAGGTTACAGAAGGAGGAGGAGGCAGCGTATGCTAACAACCACCAGGGGGCAGCCCAGCCCCAGCCTGCCATCGCACCCTTCAGCAAGTTTGAAGAGAGGAAAACCAAGGAAAAGTCACGTAAAGTCAACACAATGACTAAGTTTTTCACTCCCTCAACAAAGACACCGCCCAAGAAAGGTAGGGTCCAAGTCTTTGAGATAGGGTTTATAGTGTTTTCTCTACCATTACTTGAGGTATGAGCAGATCCAAACCAAAACTACCTTCCCTCTGCATAATATTGGTGTACAGTTCCTCTTTCCCCGCTCTTTCAGAATTCTGCTCCACTAACACTCTCTCCCCCCAGTCACTGTGGAGGAGGACACATGGGGCATCCAGCTAGAATTCCTTAGATTTTCAACCTCTCCCTGACTCAGTCTAATACCTACAGTGCCTTCAGAAAGGATTCATACCCTTTGACTTATTCCACATTTTGCTGTGTTACAGCCTGAATTCAACATTTATTAAATATGTTTTTTCTTACCCATCTACACACAATACCCCATAATGATAAAGTGAAAAACATATTTTCAAAGTATTGATAATGAAATAGAGAAGTATCTCATTTACATAAGTATTCACACCCCTGAGTCAATACATTTTAGAATCACCTTTGGCAGCGATTACAGAGACTTTCTGGGTAAGTCTCTAAGAGCTTTGCACACCTAGATTGTACAATATTTGCCCATTATTATTTTTTTCAAAGTTCTTCAAGCTCTGTCAAATTGGTTGTTGATCATCGCTAGACAACCATTTTTAAATCTTGCCATAGATTTTCAAGCAGATTTAAGTAGACTATAACTCGACCACTCAGGAACATTCACTGTCTTCTTGGTGTGCATCTCCATTGTAGATTTGTTCTTGTGTTTTAGGTTATTGTCCTGCTGAAAGGTGAATTAATCTCCCAGTGTCTGGTGGAAAGCAGACTGAACCAGGTTTTCCTATAGGATTTTATCTGCGCTTAGCTCCATTCCTTTTCTTTTTTTATTCTGACAACCCAGTCTTTAACGATTACAAGCATACCTATAACATGATGCAGCCACCACTATGCTTAAAAATATGGAGAGTGGTACTCAGTAATGTGTTGCATTGGATTTGCCCCTAACAGTTTTACTTCAGTGCCATGATGCATGTTTTGGAATATTTTTAGTCTGTACAGGCTTCCGTCTTTTCACTCTGTCATTTAGGTTAGTATTGTGGAGTAAGTACAATGTTGTTGAGCCATCTTCAGTTTTCTCCTGTCACAGCATTTAAATGGTGAAATCCCTGAGCGGTTTCCTTTGACTCCGGCAACTGAGGTAGGAAGGACACCTGTATCTTTGTAGTCACTGGGTGTATTGATACACCATCCAAAGTGTAATTAACTTCACAATGTTCAAAGGTATATTCAATGTTTGTTTGTTTTTTACCTATCTACCAGTAGGTGCCTTTGCAAGGCATTGGAAAACCTCCCTGGTCGTTGTGTTTGATTCTGTGTTTGAAATGCATTGCTCGACTGAGTGATCTACAAATAATTGTATGTTTGGGGTAAAATCATCTTAAACACTATTATTGCACACAAAGTGAGTTCATGCAACTTATTATGTGACATGTTAAGCAAATTTCTACTTATTTAAGCTTGGCATAACAAAGGGGTTGAATACTTAATGACTCAAGACATTTCAGCTTTTCATTTGTAATTCATTTGTAAAAAATTCAAAAACATAATTCCACTTTGAAATGATGGGTTATTGTGTGTAGGCCAGTGACAAAAGATTTTACATTCAGGCTGTAACACAACAAAATGTGTAAAAAGTCAAGGGGTGTGAATACTTTCTGAAGGCACTGTACATGTTTCAAGCAAACCACCATTGTCCCTGTGCCCAAGCACGCCAAGGTAACCTGTCTAAATGTATATTGCCCTGTAGATGCGAACGACTCACAATACCATCATTAAACCAGCATTAAGTTGGCAGACGACACAACGGTGGTAGGCCTGATGACTGCTTGGCATCTGACCGCAAAGCGCTACAGAGAGTAGTGCGTACAGCCCAGTACGTCACTTGGGGCCGAGCTCCCTGCCATCTAGGACCTCTATACCAGGCGGTGTCAGAGGAAGGCCCAAAACCTTGTCAGACTCCAGCCACAGGTCCCACAGTTGACCGTGCAAGTCAGAAAAAAACGAGCAATGAGGTCAAAGGAATTGTCTGTACAGCTCCAAGACAGGATTGTGTCGAGGCACAGATCTGGGGAAGGGTACCAAAACATTTCTGCAACGTTGAAGGTGTCCCAGAACACAGTGGCCTCCATCATTCTTACATGGAAGAAGTGTGGAACCACCAAGACTCTTCCTAGAGTTGGCCGCCCAGCCAAACTGGGAAATCGGTGAGAAGGGCCTTGGTCAGGGAGGTGACCAAGAAGCCCTAATGGTCACTCTGACAGAGCTCTATAGTTCCTCTGTGGAGATGGGAGAACCTTCCAGAAGGACAACCGTCTGAATACTTTATACTCTTTTATTCGTTATTCACTGTATTTATTCCTCGTCGCTATTTACATTTTTTTTTTTTTTTTATCATATTTTTTTAACTGCTTTTTTGGAAAAGGACCCGTAAGTAAGCATTTCACTGTTAGTCTACACCTGTTGTCTATGTGACAAATAAAAATTGATTTTAAGACCAAATCCCAAGGCAAACCTAATTACATTCATCTGTGAGGAGATCAAATCACCACGCCTTAACCCTTAGCCTACAATTTCCACGCCTCTGCGGAAATCTAATTAACATACCAAAAAAAATCCCCATCAAAATCCGTCTGTTTTAAGCTAGAGATATATATTGGTGAAAAGGTAGCAGAGCTAGAGCAGTATTTGTCAGACATGAGACATCTTGAAAATTGGTCTTCTCACAAACGTATGTAGCGTAAAAATAAAAAAATCTAATCTCTCAGATATATGGCAGACACTTCAGAATAAACTTCCTTTTGATTTTTTGGGGGGGGACTGTTGTTCCATGTAGTGAATCTGTTACTCAATGTGTTTCTATTGGCTAATAGCAGTAATGTTGAATTTTAAAATAAAAAAGATACCTTTTAAGGGTAAAATCAATACACTAAATAGTTGTTGGTATGACCATCTTAAAACAAGTCTACGTGTTAGTTTAGAACCCTTCCCCCGGCTTAGACTCTAGAGGGTTTTAAAGACAGAACTGTTCAGATAATACAGGACAAGCCATGGTTGATGTAATTCATGTTGAACCATTTATTTGATGCGTAGCAAAAAGTAACTAGCGAAACACAAATTGCAGAAGGATGTTGTGTGAAATCACAACTCTGCAAGCTGTGCTGGTCAAGGATGAGATGAATAGAAAGCCCACCCTTGTTTTTCTGTACTTTATATCAAGCACCTAAGGAATATTGTACATACACAGGTATATCAATCCCTCCATTATAAACTCAGCAAAAAAAGAAACGTCCCTTTTTCAGGACCCTTTCTTTCAAAGATAATTCGTAAAAATCCAAATAACTTCACAAATCTTCATTGTAAAGGGTTTAAACACTGTTTCCCATGCTTGTTCAATGAACCATAAACAATAATTAATGAGCATGCACGTTCTGCACGTCTGGGACCTGTTGGATCGGAGGGTGAGGGCTAGGGCCATTCCCCCCAGAAATGTCCAGGAACTTGCAGGTGCGGGGTAACATCTCGCAGCAAGAACTGGCAAATCTGGTGCAGTCCACAGGGAGGAGATGCACTGCAGTACTTAATGCAGCTGGTGGCCACACCAGATACTGACTGTTACTTTTATTTTGTCCCCCCCACCCCCCCTTTGTTCAGGGACACATTATTCCATTTATGTTAGTCACATGTCTGTGGAACTTGTTCAGTTTATGTCTTGTTGAATCTTGTTATGTTCATACTAATATTTACACATGTTAGGTTTGCTGAAAATAAACGCAGTTGACAGTGAGAGGATGTCTCTTTTTTTCGCTGAGTTTACGTATCCTCCCCCCTCCCAGAATCCGTCCCTGGCGAGGCCCTGTCGACCCCCAGCCCCTCAGTGAGCCGCAAGCCCTTAGAGACGGACCGCACCACACGAGAGTTCATCGACTTCCTCAAGACACTGAAACCTGGCAGGGAGATCTTCAAACAGTGCCGAGCCTTCACAGAGAGCATGGCCTACAAGAGGGTGAGTAGTACACCACAATACCATAAGGGGCTTCTGAATGTGGAGAGCCTGATGGGGGTTACCTCTATTCATTCACCCCTCCGGCTTTTGTTTGGACCATTTCACTTCCTCGTCGTAGAAGAAGGATGACAAAGACAAATGCTGAGGTTACTCTAGAGCATTGAGTGAATAACCAAATGAACTCGCCCTTGAAATGAATGAAAATGTATGACAATCCCTTCATGCTAATAGTGAGCTTGTTCCCCAGGACCTGGGTGCTGATGAGCTGTCTGAGTGTGTTCAAGACTTCTACCAGAACCTTTCAGATCGCCTGCACACACACTTCAAAGGTACACCTTTCCTTTCCTCACCTCTACTACTCTAATACTGGAACATTAAGGATATCTTGAAGTAGGGGCTTGATGATAAAGTTGCTGGTGACAATGAAGAAGGAACACACTTTTCTTTCAGAGAGCTCTCCTATAGGTAGGCCTTGAATGACTCACATTTGCTGTTTTCCCATCTATCCGTGTTGACTCCAGGGTCGTCGGAGCGCGTAGAGAGTGTGATGGACGAGGTAGAGAGGTACATGATGACACGTCTCTACGAGGAGGTCTTCTGTCCTGAGACCACAGACGATGAGAAGAAAGACCTGGCCATTCAAAAGAGAATCAGGTAAAGACATTGAAACAGATATGGTACTGAGTTTAAGTATTAAAGCTGCTGTATGCCTCCTTGTACATCTGTTCACTAAAGTGGGTGGGGGTGGCTGGGTTGCAGGGCCTTGCATTGGGTCACCATTGAGATGCTGTGTGTCCCTGTGGATGAGGAGATTCCAGAGGTGTCTGATAACGTGGTCAAAGCCATCACAGGTCAGACTTACAATGTATTCATTTGTTTTTAGTTTTTTACAAAGAGACACAAACATTGAATGAACATGCATGTGATGTAGAATGTTATCATAGCACATTAACTACCACTCTGTTCCACCCTGACCTCCTGTAGACGTGATCGAGATGGACTCGAAGCGTGTGCCCAGGGACAAGCTGACCTGCATCACGCGCTGCAGTAAGCACATCTTCAATGCCATCAATACCACCAAGAAGGAGGCGGCATCTGCTGATGACTTCCTGCCCACCCTCATCTACATCGTCCTGAAGGCCAACCCTCCGCGACTGCAGTCCAACATCCAGTACATCACCCGCTTCTGTAACCCTAGCCGCCTCATGAGCGGAGAAGACGGATACTACTTTACCAACCTGGTGAGAGGGCTGTGTCGACAAAGCAAACAGACAGACGAGCTGTACCAAACAAACTCAATTTACACATATTAAGAATGTATTTTCTGTATTCCCCTAATTCCCCTCTGTCTCTCTCCTCTCTCTCTGCAGTGCTGTGCGGTGGCCTTCATAGAGAAGCTGGATGGCCAGTCTCTGAACCTGAGCGTTGAGGAGTTTGAGCTCTACATGTCAGGCCAGGCGTCTCCCCAGCGTCCCCAGGCTGCCACCTCCCCCGCCTGTAGTGCTGCTTTCAGCCAGATGAACGAGAGTCTGGACCTATTGACGGGGCTGGGCGTGAGGCAGGAACGCGTCATGGAGGGGGCTCGCCGCCTGGAGAGTGACCTCATCGACTGGAGGGATGGGGTAGAGCACAAAGTGCAGGATGTGATGGAGAGGTTCCCCCTGGAAATGCACCCCACTGCTCCCCCCACCGCCTCTTCTGCCATAGATGCTGACAACGTGGAAAACGACCACCTACCTTCTCCTCTCCAACCCCAGTTGTTTGCCGGCTGACCCCCCCCCCCCCCCCCCCCCTCCCTCTTTGGACTTGTTACTCTCTCTCTCCACCCTGGAAAGTTTCTCCTGTCCTTATGCACATATAGGTTCCTTCTAATGGATCCAAGAAATATAACTCCAACCCTCCCCATTGTATGCACACTTAAAATAGATGCTTGCAGTCGCCTGAACCCCAGTACTCCGAAATAGCCAACTTTCTCGGTCTGTCTTCCCCACTGATTGGTAAGAGGACAAGATGAATTGCAGGCATATTACCTTCATCCATGGTCATGAATGAAAGGAGATGAGGAAAAGAAGCTTTAAGAGTATTGGGGCACAGGTCATTGATCTTTCCCTCCTTTGTCCTCTATATTACTGAATCCAAGTCAGAGTACAGAAGCCCAAGCGAGAGGGATCTGTTGGGGTCACGTGAGTGTATGTGACCACGACCAAATTTCCCCTGAAGATGTCTATAAATAAGTATGTGTGTGTGTGTGTGTAGTTTCATTTCCCTGCCAAACCTGTTCAGTCATGCACTTAGTTTGAGGAAGTTATTTTATTTTTCTATTGTTCAGGCTATAGTCTTCTGAGAGGGGATAATGATCTTTAACCTATTCAAATGGCTAGATTGATACTGTAGCTCAAAGTTTACATTTTGTCTGTAAGAAATACGTGATTTGCAATTCAGAATATAGGAGATACTAACAGTCACTTCTCTCTTGTTTGGCCTTGTTTGACTGCTGAACAGCTGCTTCTTCAGAAGAACAGAGAAAGGGTGCATATTTAGAATGGTTATATCTAAGAAGAGTACTTTTAGTATGTTCTTTATATTATTTTACAGTGGTGTATATTATTTGTACAAATGTATTGGGGGTAAATGTTGCCAAACAGAATAGCCATAACAATGTTGATCTCAGCTCCATGTAGTAACCATTCATTCTGGATCAGATGGATATATAAAGGAAGAGTAGGCATTGAGTTGAATGAGTAGTATCTTTGATACAACAGAAAGGTCCATTTACATACTACCTAATATCTTTTCTGTTCTTTTATCATGTTTCATTTTATTACATTTGTAACTATCAGAACAGTGTACAAATGCTGGCCAAATCCTGGTTGCCAAAATCCAATCAATCCAATTTAAACACTAACTGAAATAACTAGGCATTGGATAGCACGCAGCAATCAATGATCAGGTATTTTTTTAAAGGAATGTTAAAAATATATATATCACACACACACACATCTGTACAACCTTGTAGGTTTGTTTTTGTATGTTGAAGGAGTAACTCAACATTTTCTTGTATTTTAATGTAACTTATTGAGACAGTTTTGTTTTATAGTGTCCATGGGTTTGTGTTGATGAATAAAATAACTCAAAAGCTGTTCTGTGTCTAGAAGGCTTTGTCACCACTGTAACATGACTATCTATGGTAAGTAGAGAAAGCAAAGGTGTGTTTGCAATGCACACACAGTGTACAAAACATTAAGAACCCCTGCTCTTTCCATGACTAAATGACCAGGGGAAAGATGATCCCTTGTTTATGTCACCTGCTAAATCCACTTCAATCAGTGTAGATGAAGGGGACTAGACGGGTTGAATAAAGATGTTTAAGCCTTAAGACATGGATTTTGTGTGTGTGTGTGTGTGTGTGTGTGTGTGTGTGTCAGAGGGTGAATGGGCAAAACAAAAGATTTAAGTGCCTTTGAACTGGGTTTTTCATGCTCAGCAGTTTCCCATGTGTATCCATGGTCCACCACTCAAAGGACATCCAGCCAACTTGACAACTGTGGGAAGCATTGGAGTCAACACGGGCCAGAATCCCTGTGGAACGCTTTCAACACATTGTAGAGTCCGTGCCCTGATGAATTGTCTGTTTTGAGGGCAGAAGGAGGGGCAACACAATATTAGGAAAGTGTTCCTAATGTTTTGTACACAGGCTATATTGATTTGAGTACTGTGACACAGCTTCAAAATGATATACTTGCTGGGCTGGCAAACTTACTGCTGTTTTTTTTTTACATCACACATGAGGTTGCATCCCAGGGCTTTCGTAATTCCCTCCTTCCTAAAAAGAAACTTCCCCAAAGTTATTTGTAATGTCAGGAAGAGCATTATGCAATTATTTCATGAAAAATTAGATGGTATTTTTTGCGATCGAAACTGAAAACTAGTCTCATTTCCCCTGACAATATATAGAGATTGTAGTGTAATCATCCCCATCAGAAGCACAAGCATAACATTCAACATGAAGCTGTTACTGAGCCTCCTTGGTGAGTTCCTTTCAGTCTACTTTAACAGATTACAGACAATTATTTATGTGTATAGATGATCATTGATTGATTGATTGACAGAATGATCACTGGATTTATTTTTGGTTATTTGAATGATTAATGGTTATTTATTGTTTCAGTTGTTTCGACACTACCTAAATGGGCTGTACCACAAGGTATGTGTTAAGTACACTACTCTCTGGCTACATTTACACTTTTTGACCAATTATTGGCAAAAGATCTGATCTGATTGGTGAAAAATACTAAATAGTGGCAAAGGACCCGAATTGGGCTGCCTGTGTAAACGCATCCTCTGAGATTCAAATCCTTCTCTTCAAACCAGTTTTGTCTTGTATAATGGCAACATATGAAATACAGTATGTATTCCCCGAGTGGCGCAGCGGTCTAAGGCACTGCATCTCAGTGCTATAGGCATCACTACAGACCCTGGTTTGATTCCAGGCTGTATCGCATCCGGCCGTGATTGGGAGTCCCATAAGGCGGCACACAATTGGTTTGGCTGGGGTAGGCCGTCATTGTAAATAAGGATTTGTTATTAATTGACTTGCCTAATTAAATAAAGGTTCAATAAAAATACATGTAAATTGTCTATTTTCATGAGTTGAGTTACGTAATAGTTATACACTAATGAACATTAGCTGTCTTTTGTAATGTTAGGTGACCATGTAAATAAGACTTAACTTAACAGAAATTATGCTTAAGTCTCTCTAGTAGGCTGCGTTTACACAGGCTTTTGAGCAATCGGATCAGCTCTGAAAAAGATCTGATGTGAAGAGATCTTATGTGATTGGTCAAAAGACCAATTACTGGGGGGCCTTCCGGGTGGCGCAGTAGTACCATCAGAGACTCTGGGTTCGCGCCCAGGCTCTGTCGTAACCGGCCGTGACCGGGAGGTCCGTGGGGCGACGCACAATTGGCCTAGCGTCGTCCGGGTTAGGGAGGGTTTGGCCGGTAGGGATGTCCTTGTCTCACCGCGCACCAGCGACTCCTGTGGCGGGCCTTAACCAAGGTTGCCAGGTGCACAGTGTTTCCTCTGACACATTGGTGCGGCTGGCTTCCGGGTTGGATGCGCGCTGTTACGGGAGTTGTAGCGATGAGACAAGATAGTAGCTACTAAAAAAATTGGATACCACGAAATTGGGGAGAAATTAAAGACCAATTAGTGGAAAGAAATTTCAGAATTGGGCTGCCTGTGTAAACACAGCCATAGTAATCTACTCAAAATGTCAGAAAGACTTACCTGTCAACATTTCTTCAAGTTCTCCCCATGAGGGCTCCGCTGAAAGCCGTGGCTGAGCTAGTTAATGGGGGACCCCGGATCTTCTCAGGGGAGAGAGTACGTCTGAAGTGCAGTGTTCCTGGGAAAGTGTCGGCCGAGTGGAGGTACCAGTGGTTCAGGGGGGGAGAGCAGCTCCAGGAGTCTGAGTACTTTGTCCTATGGAAGGCCAGGCCACAGCAGAGTGGGAAGTATTACTGCCAGGGCCTGAGAACCACATGGATAAGCACACAACACACCCTCCACAGCCTACCTATAGAAATAGAGGTGGACGGTAAGAGAACCCATATGAATATTGAGCCGTGATGACATCTATACTGAACAAAAATATAAATGCAACATGCAACAATTTCAACAATTTTAATGAGTTACATATAAGAAAATCAGTCAATTTAAATAAATTCATTAGGCCCTAGTCTATGGATTTCACACAACTGAAAGGGGGCGCAGCCATGGGTGGGCCTGGGAGGGCATAGGCCCACCCACTTGGGAGCCAGGCCCACCCAGTGGGGAGCCAGGCACAGGCCCAGCCAATCAGAATGAGTTTTTCCACACAAAAGGTCTTTATTACAGACAGAAATACTCCTCAGTTTCATCATCTGTCTGGTTGGCTGGTCTCAGACGATCCCACAGGTGAGGAAAACAGATGTGGAGGTCCTGGGTTGGCGAGGTCACATGTGGTCTGTGGTTGTAAGGCCTGTTGGACATACTGCCAAATTCTCTAAAACATGAAATTCTCTGGCAACAGCTCTGGTGGACATTCCTGCAGGCAGCATGTCAAAACTGCACATTTTAGGTTGGCCTTTTCTGGTCCCCAGCACAAGGTGCACATGTGTAGTGATTATGCTGATTAATCAGCTTCTTGATATGCCACACCTGTCAGGTAGATGGATTGTTAAAGGAGAAATGCACAACATTTGATATAAATAAGCTTTTTGTGCATATGGAACATTTCTGGAATGTTTTATTTAAGCTCGTGAAACATGGGACCAACACTTTATATGTTGCGTTTATATTTTTGTTCAGTGTAGTTTGGTTGACCTTCTGTTAGCAGTCTGCATTAGACGACTCCTTTCTTGTTGTCACACCAAACATGTGTGACAATAGCAAAAGAAGCAGAAACAGACTAAGTTATACCTGTAGCACACCAGACCATAGAGGGTACCTGTCAACAGGCCAGACAGGGACTACACCATCCCGTTAATTAAAATTACTTACTACTCTTTGCCCAGGTGGGTGGGCCATCCTGCAGGCCCCGCCCCTGCCCATGCTGGTTGGAGAGACAATGACCCTGATGTGTCGTGTCCGTGGAAACCCTAGACTGACTGAGGTCATACTCTACAAGGACGGGGTGGAGCTTCAGAGACAGTCTGGACCAGAGCTGTGTGTCACTAACCTTACCCTGCAACACCACGGATCCTATTGGTGCAGAGCATCCTGGGATGGACGGAGGCAAACCAACTCTGTGATCTCAGTGGCTGCTTCGGTGTCCATCATAGGTGAGGTTGATAGCCAGGTGTGGTTTGTCATTTTGAGTTTGTGTAGGATGAGGAATCAGATTTCAAATTAGATTTGCCCTCATCATTCCATTATCATCACTATGATATCATATTTAAAGGTAATTGAATAGCAGTAGGTATGTGAGAAATACTTTTCAGTATTAATGCTCTGTATTCTCCCCTGTAGAGGTTCTGACAGAACCCATGTTGGAGATTGTGCCCAATGACCCGCTGATCCATAAAGACCGTATGCTCCTGGTGTGTCATGTTCAACTGAACGCCCGTGAGCCCGTTTCACACATCCACTACTACTTCTACCAGGACGGGCTGAGTCTGGGGCTTGCCTCTTCCCAGGACAGAGTCACAGTACTGAGGGACTCAGGCCGGTACTGGTGCAAAGCCAGCATTCCTACTCTGGGGCTGAAGAGGCTCAGCGAGCCCGTACCTTATGGGCGAGTGACAGGTGAACACTCAGAACACACGAGAAACCAGAAAAAAATTGTAGTGATGCAGTCTCTCTTTAGGAGGATTCATAATGCTGACCAGTGGCGTCAGTTCAGCTAAACTTAGGGTATGGCAGGGAGGGGGGGGACAGCTTCTCTCTGAGCAACGCTCCTCATGGTCCTGAAGCCAGCCAACCAACACGCTAAACAGCTGTTGCATTTTAGTTGGGTTTGGAATGATTTTAGTCAATTTTTTGTAGCCTAGTTTAAAATTTTGGGTCTTGAGCTAGGGTATGGCTAGGGTATGGCGCCAAAGGAGATGGCTGCCATTCTACGATTATGCTATTGTGCTATTGTGTATGTTTTTTATGCGTTATTTGTAACTTATTTTGTACAATGTTTCTGCCACCGAAATGATCTTCTAGATATCAGGACAATCAATCTAAAATAAAATAGACTAATTACGATCACGTATATCCTACCAACGGAACATTAATAACTGTAATAGGAAGCTCTTTGCCACCTTCTCCTCCCTCCTGAATCCTCCTCCCCCTCCCCCCCCTCCTCCCTCTCTGCAGATGACTTCGTCAACCATTTTGAAAAGAAGGTCACGACATCCGATCCTCGTTTGCTAAGTCAAACGACACCGCTGGTTCTGCTCACACTGCCCTACCCTGTGCTCTGACCTCTTTCTCCCCTCTCTCTCCAGATGAAATCTCGCGTCTTGTGACGGCCGGCCGCCCAACAACCTGCCCGCTTGACCCTATTCCCTCCTCTCTTCTCCAGACCATTTCCGGAGACCTTCTCCCTTACCTCACCTCGCTCATCAACTCATCCCTGACCGCTGGCTACGTCCCTTCTGTCTTCAAGAGAGCGAGAGTTGCACCCCTTCTGAAAAAACCTACACTCGATCCCTCCGATGTCAACAACTACAGACCAGTATCCCTTCTTTCTTTTCTCTCCAAAACTCTTAAACGTGCCGTCCTTGGCCAGCTCTCCCGCTATCTCTCTCAGAATGACCTTCTTGATCCAAATCAGTCAGGTTTCAAGACTAGTCATTCAACTGAGACTGCTCTTCTCTGTATCACGGAGGCCTTCCGCACTGCTAAAGCTAACTCTCTCTCCTCTGCTCTCATCCTTCTAGACCTATCAGCTGCCTTCGATACTGTGAACCATCAGATCCTCCTCTCCACCCTCTCCGAGTTGGGCATCTCCGGCGCGGCCCACGCTTGGATTGCGTCCTACCTGACAGGTCGCTCCTACCAGGTGGCGTGGCGAGAATCTGTCTCCTCACCACGCGCTCTCACCACTGGCGTCCCCCAGGGCTCTGTTCTAGGCCCTCTCCTATTCTCGCTATACACCAAGTCACTCGCTATACACCACCTCAAGCTGAACCTCGGCAAGACGGAGCTGCTCTTCCTCCCGGGGAAGGACTGCCCGTTCCATGATCTCGCCATCACGGTTGACAACTCCATTGTGTCCTCCTCCCAGAGCGCTAAGAACCTTGGCGTGATCCTCGACAACACCCTGTCGTTCTCAACTAACATCAAGGCGGTGGCCCGTTCTTGTAGGTTCATGCTCTACAACATCCGCAGAGTACGACCCTGCCTCACACAGGAAGCAGCGCAGGTCCTAATCCAGGCACTTGTCATCTCCCGTCTGGATTACTGCAACTCGCTGTTGGCTGGGCTCCCTGCCTGTGCCATTAAACCCCTACAACTCATCCAGAACGCCGCAGCCCGTCTGGTGTTCAACCTTCCCAAGTTCTCTCACGTCACCCCGCTCCTCCGCTCTCTCCACTGGCTTCCAGTTGAAGCTCGCATCCGCTACAAGACCATGGTGCTTGCCTACGGAGCTGTGAGGGGAACGGCACCTCAGTACCTCCAGGCTCTGATCAGGCCCTACACCCAAACAAGGGCACTGCGTTCATCCACCTCTGGCCTGCTCGCCTCCCTACCACTGAGGAAGTACAGTTCCCGCGCAGCCCAGTCAAAACTGTTCGCTGCTCTGGCCCCCCAATGGTGGAACAAACTCCCTCACGACGCCAGGACAGCGGAGTCAATCACCACCTTCCGGAGACACCTGAAACCCCACCTCTTTCAGGAATACCTAGGATAGGATAAAGTAATCCTTCTCACCCCCCTTAAAAGATTTAGATGCACTATTGTAAAGTGGCTGTTCCACTGGATGTCTTAAGGTGAACGCACCAATTTGTAAGTCGCTCTGGATAAGAGCGTCTGCTAAATGACTTAAATGTAAATATAAATGTAATATCTTATGTTTTACCGAGTCGTGGCTGAATGACGACATGAATAACACACAGCTGGTGGGTTTTAAGCTTTTTCAGCAGGATAGAACAGCGGCATCTGGTAAGACAAGGGGTGGGGGTCTATGTATATTTGTAAACAACAGCTGGTGCACGAAATCTAAGGAAGTCTCGAGGTTTTGCTCGCCTGAGATAGAGTATCTCGTGATAAGCTGAAGACCACACTATTTACCAAAAGAGTTTTCATCTGTATTTTTCATATCTGTCTACATACCACCACAAACCAATGCTGGAACTAAGACCGCATTCAATGAGCTGAATATGGCCAAAAGCAAGCAGGAAAACGCTCATCCAGAGGCAACGCTCCTAGTGGCCGGAGACTTTAATGCACGGAAACTCAAATCCGTTTTACCTCATTTCTACCAGCATGTTAAATGTGCAACCAGAGGGAAAAAAAAACTCTAGACCACCTTTATTCCATACACAGAGACGCGTACAAAGCTCTCCCTCGCCCTCCATTTGAGCATAATTCTATCCTTCTGATTCCTGCTTACAAGCAAAAACTAATGAAGGAAGCATCAGTGACTCGGTCAATAAGAAAGTGGTCAGATGAAGCAGATGCTATGCTACAGGAATGTTTTGCTAACACAGACTGAAATATGTTTCGTGATTCTTCCGATTGGCATTGAGGAGTACACAACATCAGATACTGGCTTTATCAATAGGTGCATCGAGGACGTCATCCCCACAGTGACTGTACGTACATACACCAACCAGAATGCCATGGATTACAGGCAACATCCGGACTGAGCTAAAGGGTAGAGCTGCCGCTTTCAAGGTGCGGGACTCTAACCCGGAAGCTTATAAGAAATCCCGCTATACCCTCTGACGAAGCATCAAACAGGTAAAGCGTCTATACAGGACTAAGATTGAATCATACTACACTGGTTCTGATGCTCGTCGAATGTGGCAAGGCTCGCAAACTATTACAGACTACAAAGGGAAGCACAGCCGCAAGCTGCTCAGTGACACGAGCCAACCAGACAAGCTAAATTACTTCTACGCTCGCTTCGATGCAAGCAATACTGAAGCATGCATAAGGGCATCAACTGTTCCAGACGACTGTGTGATCACGCTCTCCGTAGCCGATGTGAGTAAGACCTTTAAACAGGTCAACATTCACAAGGCCGCAGGGCCAGATGGATTACCAGGATGTGTACTCCGAGCATGCGCTGACCAACTGGCAAGTGTCTTCACTGACATTTTCAACCTGTCCCTGACTGAGTCTGTAACCACCATAGTCCCTGTGCCCAAGAACACTAAGGTAACCTGCCTAAATGACTACCGACCTGTAGCACTCATGTCTGTAGCCAAAAGTACTTTGAAAGTCTGGTCATGGCTCACATCAACACCATTATCCCAGAAACCCTAGACCCACTCCAATTTGCATACCGCCCCAACAGATCCACAGATGATGCAATCTCTATTGCACTCAACACTGCCATTTCCCACCTGGACAAAAGGAACACCTATGTGAGAATGCTATTCATAGACTACAGCTCAGCGTTCAACACCATAGTGCCCTCAAAGCTCATCCCTAAGCTAAGGACCCTGGGACTAAACACCACCCTCTGTAACTGGATTCTGGACTTCCTGACGGGCCGCCCCCAGGTGGTAAGGGTAGGTAACAACACATCCGCCATGCTGATCCTTAACATGGGGGCCCCTCGGGGGGGCGTGCTCAGACCCCTCCTGTACTCCCTGTTTACTCATGACTGCATGGCCAGGCACGACTCCAACATGATCATTAAGTTTGCCGATGACACAACAGCGGTAGGCCTGATCACCAACAATGATGAGACAGCCTATAGGGAGGAGGTCAGAGACCTGGCCGTGTGGTGCCAGGACAAGAACCTCTCCCTCAATGTGATCAAGACAAAGGAGATGATTCTGGACTACAGGAAAAGGAGGACCGAGCACGCCCCCATTCTTATCGACGTGGCTGCAGTGGAGCAGGTTGAGAGCTTCAAGTTCCTTGGTGTCCACATCACCAACAAACTACCAACCTCAGGAGACTGAAAAGATTTGGCATGTGTTCTCAGATCCTCAAAAAGTTCTACAGGTCCTGGTTGCATCACTGCCTGGTATGACAACTGCTCTGCCTCCAACCGACAAGGCACTACATTTACATTTACATTTAAGTCATTTAGCAGACGCTCTTATCCAGAGCGACTTACACTACTACAGAGGGTAGTGCATACAGTCCAGTACATCACTGGGGCCAAGCTTCCTGCCATCCAGGACCTCTATACCAGGCGGTGTCAGAGTAAGGCCCTAAAAATTGTCAAAGACTCCAGCCCCCCTAGTCATAGACTGTTCTCTCTGCTACCGCACGGCAAGTGGTACCGGAGCGCCAAGTCCAGGTCCAAAAGGCTTCTTCACTGCTTCTACCTCCAAGCCATATGACTCCTGAACAGCTAATCAAAGGACTACCCAGACCCCTCTTTTACGCTGCTGCTACTCTGTTTATTATCTATGCATAGTCAATGTAACTCTACCTACATGTACATTTTACCTCAATTACCTCGACTAATCGGTCCCCCCGTCACTTTAACTCTACCTACATGTACACTACTGTTCAAAAGTTTGGGGTCACTTAGAAATGTCCTTGTTTTTGAAAGAAAAGCACATTTTTTGTCCATTAAAATAACATCAACTTGATCGGAAATACAGTGTAGACATTGTTAATGTTGTAAATGGCTATTGTAGCTGGAAACTGAAGATTTTTCATGGAATATCTACATAGGCGTACAGAGGCCCATTATCACTAACCATCACTCCTGTGTTCCAATGGCACACTGTGTTAGCACAATTATGTTAGCATAGCTGAAAACTGTTGTTATAATTAAAGAAGAAATAAAACTGGCCTTTTTTAGACTAGCTGAGTATTTGGAGCATCAGCATTTGTGGGTTCGATTAAATCTCAAAATGGCCAGAAACAAATAACTTCCTTCTGCAACTCATCAGTCTATTCTTGTTCTGAGAAATAAAGGCTATTCCATGCGAGAAATTGCCAAGAAACTGAAGATCTCGTACAACGCTGTGTACTACTCCCTTCACAGAACAGCGCAAACTGGCTCTAACCAGAATAAAAAGAGGAGTGGGAGGCCCAGGTGCACAACTGAGCAAGAGGACAAGTACATTAGAGTGTCTAGTTTGAGAAACAGACACCTCACAAGTTCTCAACTGGCAGCTTCATTAAATAGTACCCGCAAAACATCAACAGTGAAGAGGAAACTCAAGGATGCTGGCCTTCTTGGCAGAGTTGCAAAGAAAAAGCCATATCTCAAACTGGCCAATAAAAAGAAAATATTAAGATGGGCAAAAGAACACAGACACTGGACAGAGGATGATTGAAAAAAGTGTTATGGATGGACAAATCTAAGTTTGAGGTGTTCGGATCACAAAGAAGAGCATTCGTGAGGCTCAGAAAAAAATAAA
Source organism: Oncorhynchus nerka (assembly GCF_034236695.1). NCBI lineage: Eukaryota > Metazoa > Chordata > Actinopteri > Salmoniformes > Salmonidae > Oncorhynchus > Oncorhynchus nerka. The sequence continues at coordinate 66,456,579 of NC_088409.1, read as the reverse complement.
AAGATGCTGGAGGAATGCTTGACGCCATCTGTCAAGCATGGTGGAGGCAATGTGATGGTCTGGGGGTGCTTTGGTGGTGGTAAAGTGGGATATTTGTACAGGGTAAAAGGGATCTTGAAGAAGGAAGGCTATCACTCCATTTTGCAATGCCATGCCATACCCTGTGGACAGCTCTTATTGATTGGAGCCAATTTCCTCCTACAACAGGACAATGACCCAAAGCACATATCTAAAGTATAACTAAAGTATGCAATAACTATTTTGGGAAGAAGCAGTTAGCTGGTATTCTGTCTATAATGGAGTGGCCAGCACAGTCACCTGATCTCAACCTTATTGAGTTGTTGTGGAAGCAGCTTGACCGTATGGTATGTAAGAAGTGCCCATCAAGCCAATCCAACTTGTGGGAGGTGCTTCAGGAAGCATGGGGTGAAATCTCTTCAGATTACCTCAAAAAATTGACGACTAGAATGCCAAAGGTCTGCAAGGCCGTAATTGCTGCAAATTGAGGATTCTTTGACAAAAGCTAAGTCTAACGAGGAAGGACACTATTATTTCAAATAACAATCATTGTTTATAACCTTCTCAGCGTCTTGACTATATTTCCTATTCATTTTGCAACTCATTTCATGTATGTTTTTATGGAAAACAAGAACATTTCTAAGTGACCCCAAACTTGTGAACGGTAGTGTACATATTACTCTCACGTCCTGACCATAGAAAGCCTTTATTTTCTACGGTGGAGTAGGTCAGGGCGTGACTGGGGGAGTGTTCTAGTTTATTATTTATATGTGTAGTCTAGTTTTTGTATTTCTATGTTGGCCTGGTATGGTTCCCAATCAGAGGCAGCTGTCTATCGTTGTCTCTGATTGGGGATCATATTTAGGTAGCCTTTTCCCACCTGTTGTTTGTGGGATCTTGTTTTTCTATTGTTGCTTTTTGAGCCCTACAAGGCTGTACGCTTGTTTGTTTGTTTCTCTTTATTGTTTTGTTGCTGGATCACATTTAAATAAATTATGATGAACCCAAATCACGCTGCGCCTTGGTCTACCCATTTCAACAAGCGTTACAATTACCTCGACTAACAATGCTTTAAGAAGTTAAGAAGAAAAAAAAGTCTTACGTAAATAAAAGTGACAAATAATTAAACAGCAGCAGTAAAATAACAATAGCAAGGCTATATATATCAATGCGCATTGACTCTGTACCCATACCCCATGTATATAGCCTTGCTATTGTTATTTTACTGCTGCCGTTGAATTGTTTGTCACTTTTATTTACGTAACACTTTTTTTTCTTAACTTCTTAAAGCATTGTTAGTTAAGGACTTGTAAGAAAGCATTTCACTGTAAGGTCTGTTGTGTTCGGCTCATGTGACATAATAAAATGTTATGTGCCATACTCTGACATACCCAACTGACACCCCTGATGCTGACTCTGTGTTAACAGGGATACATCAAGGACCAGTTGTCTCACTCCAACCCAGAGCTCCATCTCATCCAGATCCTATGAACGGACCTCCCCAGACCACCACCTCTATCCAGCCTTCTGAGCCCTTTACCTTCCCGATGTATCCGGTGATTCTCCAAACACACTGGCCCCTGGTGTTGGTTCAGATGATGGAACAGTGGTGTGGAAGGACTTCTAAATTCCTTAAGAATTGTTCATTAAAATGTTATTTGTCTTTTAGGTTGTGAATGAAACAATGAATTGTATTTGAACTGTTGATTGTAAGTTCAATGCAAATAAATCCAGTCAAAGTCAAACATTTACATATTGATTTTATTTCAAAAGTGTACAAAAGCTCATTTTCAAAAAGCTCATAATACAGCGATACGATGTACTGATTCCTTAACCTAACCTGGGAAACATTGTGTGATTAGTATTCCTCAAGTAATAAACATGAACTATTCCAGTGCTATCAGTCTTACTTCTTTCATTCTACCAGATTGACAGTCTTGTAAAGATGCCTGTATGTTGATGGGCCTATAGAGGCAGTATGAAGAGAGATGGGGTGAGTGCTGCCAACTCATATAGAGGTGTTTTACAGTCCCTGGTACTGTGGTGGTATAGTGGGCTCCATTGTCATAACTTGTCTGTGTAGAGCAGGAGTACAGAGGGGCTGGTCTGTGGGGTACTGTATGGGTGGTATGGAGGACTGCCAGTAGAGATTGTTTAGGTCCTGTGGAGGTACAGTAGAGTTACAGTGTAGATTGTATTAGATATCAGATCGTTTGTCAGGGCTTGTCAGCGTAGAGCAGAAAGCCAGAGAACGTGCTGTCGTCCTCACTACTGGCATAGACACCGTTCCAGTCCCTCAGTGTCTCCAGCCATACCTGGTCCCCCACCGCCAGCTGCAACAGCACCAGGCTGGACGCTTGGTCGATGTCCTGGCCATAGAGAGAGTCCCGCGTCCGCACCTTCCTCACCCCATTGACTACCAGGGCGGCGCGCAGGGGCTTGTTCCGCACGGTTATGTGGTAGGAGAACACGTAGACCCCCCCGTGGGCACAGGTGAAGCTGTTGGAGGAGGAGTTGTAGTGGTTCTCTCCGTTATAAAAGACCTTGTCGAAGCGGACAGGGAAGCCCGATGGAGGGAAGGACTTGCTGGGAGAAAGGCCCACACTGAAAGCTGAGCGTTTCTGAATCACCCCGTTACCCTTCGCCCCTCTGATCCCCCGAGGGCCCCTGTCCCCTCTCATCCCGGGGGGGCCTCTGTCACCCTTTGGCCCAAACATCCCCCTCCCTCCCTGGGGTCCAGGCAGCCCTCGCACCCCTGGCTCACCTTGAGCCCCTGGGGGTCCTAGATCCCCCTGGTCGCCCGCCACACCAGGGGAGCCCTGCATGCCATCCACCCCAGGAAGACCCACCTGTCCCTGAATACCTGGAGGCCCAGGGTCCCCTCTATCGCCCTTCAGTCCTCTCTCTCCAAATGTCCCACACTCTCCTTTGTCCCCCTTGTCCCCCTTCTGGTCTTGCACTCCAGCCAGCCCTGGGGGTCCTGTTGGGCCTTCTATTCCAGGTTCCCCTCTCTCACCCTTAGTCCCATTTTGGCTTTCACCCTTCTCCCCCTGGTTACCTTTGACACCAGGGGGCCCGCTGTCACCTTTTTCACCTTTGAAGCCAAATCCACCTGCAGGGCACAGAGCACAGTGTAAGTGGACCATTTCAGCATCTAGGCCCAGACAGAATCTATGAGGAAGATATGAATTGATTCTATGTTGATTTAATAATCAGTATATGGAGGCTTGAACAGGTACAGGTAGCCTTGTTTCATGATTTTCTATGTTGTACCGATCACATGCCTATATGTGTTCAAAGGAATTGCTTGTTACCTCTCTCTCCTGGTTTCCCTGGGTTACCTGGAGTTCCTGCCATTCCACGGTATCCTAGGTCACCTTTAACTCCTGGAAAAGGGAGATAGAAAACAAACAACTTTGAATAATCAATAAATCTACTGTTTGCTCACACGGCCAGTAAAGTGTACATATTTCTCATTTTAAAAAATTGTGTTGTGTTCACCTCTGTCTCCTTTTGGCCCCATAGTTCCATTTGAACCAGCCAGTCCAGAAAAGCCTCTGGGTCCTCGCTCCCCCTCTTCTCCAGGTGAACCTGTGAGAAAATTGTTTCATCAAGACATCAAAATCCATGGATCACCACTACAGCATACTGGTATTGTTAAATGTCCCTATGTTGTCATAGTGATTTCAATACCTGGTAGTCCTCTGTCCCCTTTTGGCCCTCGGGGCCCCTCTCTGGTGGACAGCACTCACAAAAATTGAAGTAGCACTCGTTATAATCCATGGTGTAATTATCATGCCCAACACCAGGGGGACCTGTGGTTTCAGTATAGTAATCCTGGTAGGCATCGCTGGGGTAGGTTGTGGTCTCTGTGGTAGCCAGAGGGTAGGGGTCCATGGGATCTGATTTCTCCACTGATTTCAGTGTCTTAGGGATGATGGGGGTTAGGGGCTGCATGGTAATCTGGGGCTGCTCGCGGTAAGGCATGGGCTTCTTGGTGTATTGGTACTTTGGCCGCTGAGTGGTCTTCGTCGATACACTGGTCACTGTGAGTGACAGCACTGCCAAGAGTGCCGAGTGATAGGGGAGCATCCTGATGTTAAAGAAGGATCTAACGAGGGAGAAATTGAGAAATTGTCACTTCTTCTACACTGATGTAGCGTCACTGTATGTAAAAATACTACTTACTACAGCCTCTGCCAAGAGGTCTGGAGCTTTATGGCACAGGATATACTGAGCTTACCCTGCCACTGCATGGTTTTTGGTTCAAACCCAGCTGTGGTTGTTCTTCCTAAATCGCTACACTGCTCTGCATATGGGGAAATTACAATCGAGACTAGAATAGGATTGAGGGGAAACTTTGCTCCAATGACTTTAGTGAGGATCTCAGTAGCAGATTACTCAACTAAAGCCTTTTTCATGAGATGCTCACCTGTTTTGACCTGTAAAAAAAATATTTCAAAACTGATTATATTAGGTGTACATCCCACGTTAATATTTACAGTAGCTCAAAAGTAACGTTATTTCAACTCAGGGCAGTGGAACATTTGAGACCTAACAACAACAATCCTCCATAAAACATCTAGAAAACATCTTATCAACTCTTCAGGTAAATTAAGTTTGACCCCTTTCTTTTTTGCTCTCTTTTCCATCCATCTCTCTGTTGCTTCCTCTGTTGCAGACTGTTCTACTTTACAGTGGAAAGAAGAAGGTATGTGAACCGTTTGGAAATACCTGGATTTCTGCATAAATTGGTCATAAAATGTATCTGATCTTCATCTAGGTCACAACAATAGACAAACACAGTCTGCTTAAACTAATAACACAAACAATATGTTTTCAGGTCTTTATTGGACACACCGTGTAAACATTCAGTGCAGGGTGGGAAAAGTATGTGAACCCTTGATTTAATAACTGGTTGACCCTCCTTCGGCACAATAACCTCAACCAAACTTTTTCTGTTGTTGCGGATCAGACCTGCACAATGGTCAGGAGACATTTTGGACCATTCATCTTTACAAAACTGTTTCAGTTCAGCAATATTCTTGGGAAGTCTGGTGTGAAGCGCTCTCTTGAGGTCATGTCACAGCATCTCAATCGGGTTGAGGTCAGGACTGGGCCACTCCAGAAGGCATGTTTTCTTCTGTTGAAGCCATTCTCTTGATTTACTTCTGTGTTTTTGGTCGTTGTCCTGTTGCATCACCCAACTTCTGTTGAGCTTCAATTGGCGGACAGATAGCCTTACATTCTCCTGAAAAATGTCTTGGTCGACAGAAAAATGAATTCCCAAGTCTATGATAGCAAGCTGTCCAGGCCCTGAGGCAGCAAAGCAGCCCCAAACCATGACGCTCCTTCCACTATACTTTACAGTTGGGATGAGGTTTTGATGTTGGTGTGCCTTTTTTCTCCACAGATAATGTTGTGTGTTCCTTCCAAACAACTCAACTTTAGTTTCATCTGTCCACAGAATATTTAGCCAGAAGCGCTGTGGAACATCCAGGTGCACTTTTGCAAACTTCAGACGTGCAGCAATGTTTTCTTTGGACAGCAGTGGCTTCTTCCGGGTTGTCCTCCCATGAACACCATTCTTGTTTAGTGTTTTAGGTATCGTAGACTCGCCAACAGAGATGTTAGTATGTTCCAGAGATTTCTGTAAGTCTTTAGCTGACACTCTAGGATTCTTCTTAACCTCATTGAACATTCTGCACTGTGCTATTGCAGTCATCTTTGCAGGACGGCCACTCGTAGGGAGAGTAGCAACAGTGCTGAACTTTCTCCATTTATAAGCAAATTGTCTTACCGTGGACTAATGAACATCAAGGCTTTTAGAGATACTTTTGTAACCCTTTCCAGCTTTATGCAAGTCAACCATTCTTAATCTTAGGTCTTCTGAGATCTCTTTTTTGTTTGAGGCATTGGTTCACATCAAGCAATTCTTCTTGTGTTTTTTTTTATAGGGCAGGGCAGCTCTAAAGAAACATCTCCAATCTCGTCTCATTGGTTGGACTCCAGGTTAGCTGACTCCTGACTCCAATTAGCTTCAGGAGATGTCATTAGCCTCGGTGTTCACATCATTTAAACATTCACAGTGTCGGTTGGGAAAAGTATGTACTCAATATAAACAATAAAAAATACAATCATTTGTGTGTTATTAGTTTAATCACACTATGTTTGTCTATTGTTGTGAATTAGATGAGGATCAGATCAAATTTGTTGACCAATTTATGCAGAAATCCAGGTAAATCCCGGAGGGTTCACCTACTTTTTCATGCCACTATATATGAACCACTCAATATTTCACTTTCACAGCACAGCCAGACATACCTTCATCACAAAGATGTTGATTGACCTATCAACCTATCACCTCCCAATGGTTTGTCAAACAAAAAGGCCAAACAAAACAGAAACCGCTTATGGAACAGAGCTCAGTATAAAGCAATAAATCCAAATGGACACTTACCTAATTACGACGGGCCCGTCTAATCATTGATCCCCAGTCTAACAGTACCATGGAGACTGCAGCAGCAGCAACACTGGACCTCTTGATATCTCTTTAAGGCTTTGATGATGGACATCCCCACCAATGAGGAGCAGAGCTGTGAGCCCAGGGGGAGGTTTGAAACCCAACGACATGCTAATCTAGCTGAGCCTGGAGCTGGACCAAGCAGAACCACTGCACCGCACCGTGGCCCACTCTCTGTACCCGTTGTGTAAAATGTGCTTTTGTGACACTGGATACAGTGCCTGTGAGAAGCACTACCCCGGTGTGGGCCGGGCGAGGGGAGAGGGGCGACGGGTCACCTGATATAAGAGAAATTCCTCTAGCAGCCACCCTGCTGCCCCACTCTTACTGGGAGACAAAAGCCAAGCTGGGAGGTTTCCAGTGGCCCCATAGTGGGGTTCATACACGTCAGTCTTACTACAGGTGGAGGGAATGCAGCACAATACAAGAAGGTACATTTCCCCTGGCCATATTGGTCAAGTCCTTGTGAGCTTGTGGAAAGGAGTATAGACGTGATAGTGATTACAGTTGTAAAATCATTAGCTACAGGTGCCCCACTCGCCCGCCTACTGAGCCCAAATCCTCTCTCTATATCTACCGCAGGACAAGGATCTGTATCATTACTATCTACTTGGTGATTGTCCAAGAAAAGCTTTAGTCTAAAGAGCACTGATAATCTCACTGTCTCACTCAGCAGTTACTAAACCTGAGCTGTCGTCAAAGGAAACTGCTTATCTTTCTAACCCTCTCTACAGGTGAACACACAGCCACACTGCACAGTCAGTGGGACCAACTATCCACACAGCCATGGAAAGACACGGTATAATTGACCATGTACATACATTTATGGTATAGTAAGAGAAAAGGTTTACATCTCCTCAGGATATGGGTTAGGGTTCAATTTCACACTTCTCTTGTTAGAAGAATGGTCCTCCTTTCCATAAATGATATGAAACTCAATCTCACAGGGGTAACAGGACAGCTTATGGCTGATACAAATGAAACTACTACCACCAGAGGTCATGGTTCAGTAGTTAAAGACCTCCACCTGAGGGATCTATGACCAGCCAAAAACATTTGCAGAAAGAGGGGAAATGAAAGAGGGAAATAGAGAGGGGAGATGAGGTGGAGGGAGAGGAATCGAGAGAGGGGGGTTGATTCCAGGTGTAGTGAGAAAGAACTTTGTGTGTACTTACATATTCATGTTATTGAGTATATACGACTGTGCTTTGACCTCCCACAAAGACACACATTTGCATATATACAATTTTCACCTGTTTCTTATTCTTTCTTTCTCCATCTTTCTCCTTCTTGCATTCTCTTATTAGCCCTCTCCTGCCCCCTGCTCTCCCTCAGTCTCTCTCTCCCTTTGCTGTGGTCTGTCCCTGAGATGGCCCGTTGAGGTTGCACCCCTCAGTCTCACTCCTCTATTCAGTCCACACAACAGAACCGGTCAGTTTACTGGCCTCGTCACAGGGAGCCAAGAGCCGCTCACCTGCCCACTCACTTAACACTGGCACTGCCCGTGACCCCAGGCGCTCCCACAGTACAGCACCATGGAGAAAAACATATACAGCCAAGAGTTAGGCAGCAGCAGTGAAGCAGGGACAGAGGCAGGATGACTTGCATGGATACTTTACATGAACTAAGACTCTAAATGGAAAGAAGATCTCCAAGTGTCAGTATAGAGGATGTAGGAGTGCAGGTGGGAAGATGTGTGAGGTATACGTGTGTGAGTGTGTGTGCGTGTGTGAAAGACCAGACAGTTGTTTGCCTCCCGGGTGAACATTTCCTTTTAGCCCTAGTGAGAAGGATGACAGTTGTTTGCCTCCTGGGTGAACATCTCCTTTCAGCCCTAGTGAGAAGGATGACAGTTGTTTGCCTCCTGGGTGAACATTTCCTTTTAGCCCTAGTGAGAAGGATGACAGTTGTTTGCCTCCTAGGTGAACATCTCCTTTCAGCCCTAGTGAAAAGGATGACAGTTGAAGTAAACTATGATCAAAATGTCAGCATTAGTTTCTGATTCAGAGAACAAAATTCCCACTACCAAAACACCAGATCATTTCCCTCTCAGATTATCCCCTCGTACACTAACCTGGCCATAGACAGCTTCTTGTTCTGCAGCCCAGCCTGCCTTATCAAGTGAAATCTAGAGACCTTGGAATTAGCAACTAATGACTTTTGCACTTGAAGTCTTGGCAAAGAAATTATACGCCTCTTATGTAGTGAGACCCAGCAATACCTTCATATTATCTGTCAAACTTTTCTGGAGTTGTTCAATACTGAAATGGAAATATCAATCTAGAACAGGTGCACCCTATTTTCTTATGAGATCTTGGTTGTTGGTTTGCCATTGAGCGTTACTGAAGAAGCCAGCGTAAAAAAGTATTTGCTTTTTTTCACTCAAGCACAGAGCCTAATTGTCTTGTGAGATGGAAGCTGAAGCATTGCAAGGGTATCAGAGACCCAGGTGGACTCCCCAGAGACACAGAGGGGTGTCTGTGTGGAGAGAGACCCCAGGAGAGTGATCCCTGAGTAGGGGGTTGTGGGGGCTGAGAGATGGAGGGTGGGGAGCAAGGAGCCCAGGGCTACAGGGGGTGGGGGTAGTGGGGGAAACAGGGTCCGGGGGGTGGGTTACAGGGGAGAGAGAGGGGGGGGTCATGGTCAGGTGAGTGGAAGGGAGATGGGGGGGGGGGGGGGGAGACAGGTGGAACAAGGTGAAGGTGCTCTGGTAACACCCACTTGTTTCCCCCCACCTCCGTTCTCCACCTGTCCCATAGCCCCAGCTCCGACCCCGTCCCACGGTAAAGGTAGACTAGCCCAGACTGTGATCAGGTGTACAACTCCTAATGGACTTCTCTATGACCCCGTGGAGAAAGGACAGGCTTTAAGTCCTCAATGAACTATAAGAAAAGCTTTTAAAAACCACCTCACTTTCACGCTCTCTCTCCAACACACAGGGTTTGGTGTTCTATCCATTGCTTTTAGGCCCACATCTTACTAATAAAGAATAGCCACACACATTTTCCAGAGAATATGCCAAAACTTCATATTTTACAGAACTTTTAAAAAACCTAGGGCCGGGATTCAAGGCAAAGCACGTAGCCTACAGAATAGTTCATTCAGGCAAACATTCTACAACTTATCAAATGTCCATTACTTACATTAATAAATTGTTTTAAAAAGTTTGATTTCTTTATCATCAAAACAGGCAAATGTTTAGTATAAAGGTCTAGTTCACCTAAAAATAAATGTAGTCCTATTCCACTTTGACATAGAGATACTTACTTATAAGCAGGTTTGAACTATTTGCTAAAAATTAGGCTATAGTCAGATTTGCCTCAATATCTACAGAAGGACAGTAAAAATGCACGTTCACCAGCGTCAGGTGTTGGTCTTGTGTCCGGACAGTCTAACGGTCAGTATTCACTGTTGATGGAGAAGAGGAGAGAACAAGAAATGGAGCAGACGAGAGGAGGGCTGAAAAGAGTGGGAAAGAGAGAGTGACAGAGATTTTTCTAAACAGCACTGATGGTCAAATGATGCTTGTATATGTCACATTAGCAGTATGTCTATGAGAACAGATTGACAGGGGGGGGGGGGACATTGCTTATGGTTGAGCGATCAGTTCTACCATCATCTGTAGTGGAACACAGTGATGTCAAGCCACACACTTAATAGTAACCCTGACCTACAAACCTGACCTGTCCCCTGGGCTCCTCTGTGTTCAAAATCTGCTCCTTCTCTATCCCTCCCCCTCTCTCGCTGACATTAACACGCTGTTCCCACTACATAGCCACTAGGTGACAGTGTTGTTTGATCAAATAAGTCACTGAGGTACACAACTTGGAACAACAGGACCCAAAGCGTGTCTGTCCTGTGCTACTCCTGTATGTTATCTCATCATAACATAGATAGGTCTGCAGTGTGAAACACCATGATTCATATTGATTTATCTGCTGTCTTTTATCTATAGGTAGAGTACAATCTCATTATGTGATGGTGCACGACAGAAAGACAAGAAGTGGAACTGGGTAGGCAGTTTTAACCCTAACCATCTTTCCACATGAATAACCATATAAATGTCCACCTCATCACTATCTTGTACTTGCTTGACTAAACTACTCTAATGCAGCCTCATTTGCCTGATCTGTGTGTGCTGTCCTCGTGTAAAGCTATAATCTAGGGGCCTCCCGAGTGGCGCAGTGGCCTTCAAACCCTGTGCCACTAGAGATCCTGGTTCGAGTCCAGGCTCTGTCGCAACCGGCCATGAACGGGAGACCCATGGGGCGGCGCACAATTGGCCCAGCGTCATCCGGGTTAGGGGAGGTTTTGGCCGTCAGGGATGTTCTTGTCCCATCGTGCTATAGCGACTCCTGTGGCGGGCCGGGCACATTTCTGGGTTTCTGGGTTAAGCGGGCATTGCGTCAAGAGGCAGTGCGGCTTGTTTGGGCTGCATTTCGGAGGACGCACGGCTCTCGATCTTCGCCTCTCCTGACTCCGTACGGGAGTTGCAGCGATGAGACAAGATTGTAACTACCAATTAGATACCACGAAATTGGGGAGAAAAAGGGGTAAAAAATATTTATTTAAAAAAAACACCTATAGGCTGGCTACATACTGCACTTTGTACTGAAATTAACTTCCTAGCCAACCCTTCTGGGGTGACTATCGGCAGTGGTGTAAAGCACTTAAGTAGTATTTTAAAGTATTTTTACTTAAGTATTTTTTATCTGTACTTTACTAATTTATATTATTACCAACTTTTACTTCACTACATTCCTCAAGAAAATAATGTACTTTTTACTCCATACATTTTCCCTGATACCCGAAAGTACATGTTATATTTTGACAGGAAACAGATTAAATTCATGCACTTATCAAGAGAACATTCCTGGTCATCCCTACTGCCTCTGACTCACTAAACACAAGTGCTTTGTTTGTAAATTATGTCTGAGTGCCCCTGGCTATCTGTTAAAAAAATACAATTTAAAAAATTAAAAAATAAAATTGTGCAGTCTGGTTTGCTTAATTTAAGGAATTATACGTTTAAGTATATTTCAGCAATTCCATTTACTTTTGATACTTATGTATATTTAAAACCAAATACTTTTAGACTTTCACTCAAGTAGTATTTTACTGGGTGACTTTCACTTGAGTCATTTTCTATTGAGGTATACATCTTTACTTTTACTCAAGTATGACAATTGAGTAATTTTCCCACCACTGACTATCGGTCCCACTCTCCCATGCCTCCTTTCCTCTTTAGCAGTATTTTTATTTTATTTATTTAACTATTTAACCGCCTGGCAAAAGGCAAAAGGCAAAAGGCCTCCTGCGGGGACGGGGGATTTAAAAATATATATATACACACATTTATATAAATATAGGACAAAACACAAATCACGGCAAGAGAGACAACACAACATTACATAAAGAGAAACCTAAGACGAGAACATAGCAGGGCAGCAACACATGACAACACAGCATGATAGCAACACAACATGACAACCAACATGATAGCAACACAACATGGTATCAGCACAAATGTATTGGGTACAGACAACAGCACAAAGGGCAAGGAGGTAAAGACCACAATACATCAATAGTGATCATGTGAGGTTGAGTTTGCTCAGGGCATAATGGAATTCTATAACTCCATGGGTCAGTCTATTCACCTAGCTCACCTGATCTCTGGAGGGGACAGCAAGGGGGGCATCCAGCTGTCCCCAGAAACAGGTTCTCACCTTGATCCCCTACATATTTGCATTGTAGAAGGGAGTTGTACACCTGTTCAACCATAGATGACCCTTTCTTCCTCTCTCCCATGAACACACAGGCACGCACGCATGTACACACACCAGTCTTGTGACTGACCTCAACGATCTCTCCATCCAACCTGGTAAAGCAAACACACTACCCTCAAAACAAACAGTAAAAATGGCGCTAGGCTTTTTTTGCTGTCTGTGATTGTGTGATTTATCTGTGTGTCAATCTGTGGGGACCAGAACACACCCAAAGAGATGAAACCGAACAAAGAGAACAGATAGATTCACTAATAAAAGAATGATCCATGAACATTGTAATTTACATGGCTATGATAGTAAATCTGTATCATGCTGAGATGTGGCTTTCTTTCTCTCTGTGAGTGAATGAAATTGGCTCCCTCTGCTCCTTGTCAATCACAGTTCTGACTAAAACTTTTCTCACTACCATGGGCATAATTTTAGTAATGCCAAACCTCTACACTCCACTAAAACTTAACAAAGCAGCGTGTGTGTATGAGTGAGTGAATGGATAGGTGGAATTACAGCAGGGTTTCCTAAACCCGGTCTTCGGAACCCCAAGGGGTACACGTTTTGGTTTATGCCCTGGGACTGAGATTGGGAAATGCTGAGTTACAGACTCTTGGGGTGCCCTAAAAAGCTGTGCTGTCGTGTTTTACATAAGAAATGTAGGCTTTCAAACCCTGATCAATTTCATACTGACGGATCAGACACGGTGTGTGTGTGTTTCAAGTGGGGACATTTTGCAGGTCCCCACAAGGAAAAGGGCTAGGGGTTAGGTTTAAGGTTAGGGTGTGTGTGTGTGTGTGTGTGTGTGTGTGTGTGTGTGTGTGTGTGTGTGTGTGTGTGTGTGTGTGTGTGTGTGTGTGTGTGTGTGTGTGTGTGTGTGTGTGTGTGTGTGTGTGTGTGTGTGAGAGAGAGAGAGAGAGAGAGAGAGCTTGTGTGTGAGATGCTAATCATTTTCCTGTGAGAAGCAGCAACAAAGCAAGCCAAGCGAGCTGAGAGTTTCAAACGTAAACAGTGTTACTTAGCATTGGGCCCATTGTTGATGTGTTTATTGAGTCAGCGTGAAGACAGATAGCTCTCTTTGTTTACATTTGATCATTAGATAAGGGATTTCTGATTTAATCTCCTAACATAAATGAAGCATAACCAAATCTGGTGGGGAGAGGAGAGGAGAGAGGAGAGGAGAGGAGAGGAGAGGAGAGGAGAGGAGAGGAGAGGAGAGGAGAGGAGAGGAGAGGAGAGGGTTCCCGTGCATTGTCACACTTAATATGCTTCATTGGAATTAAGCTGCAGCACTGAGGTGGCATATCATTTTGATCAGGTAGTTTTTCTGTTCACTTACAGTGCCTAGCTCTTATCAGTAGCTCTTATCATATCAATGTATACATTATAGTGCATGGAGAATGGTGTTATTTCCATCTGAAAAAAATATATGCTTTTTCCACCCTATTCATGGTTTCCTTGCACGTAAAAGGTGGTGGAATTATTAGTGAATTAAGTCCAGGTCTGACACATTTGTAGACACACAAGAAAGCCCTCTACAACCTCCGATGAGACATCAAACACGCAAAAGGACAATATAGGAGGAAGGTGGAATTCTATTACACTGGCTCCGACGCTCGTTGTATGTGGCAGGGCTTGCAGACGATAACGGATTACAAAGAGAAACCCAGCCATGAGTTGCTCAGCGATGCAGAATTCCCAAACGAGCTAAATTCCTTTTATCCTCGCTTCTAGGAATATAACACCGGGCCTTGCATGAAAGCCCCTGTTTTTCCTGATCACTGTGTGATCTCGCTCTCTGTGAGCAAAACGTTTCAACAGGTTAACAATCACAAGGAGGACGGAACACCAGGGTGCGTTCTCAAAGCATGCGCAGACCAGCTGGCAAGTGTCTTCACAGACATTTTCAAACTCTCCTTGTCGCAGTCTGTAATCCCAACATGTTTCAAGCTGATCACCATAGTCCCTGTTCCCAAGAGCTCTAAGTTAACCTGCCTAAATAGCACTCACAGCTGTAATTATGAAGTGCTTTGAAAGGCTGGTCATGACACACATCAACACCATCATCCCAGACATCATCATAGACCCACTCCAATTCGCGTACCGCCCCAACAGAGCCACAGATGACGCAATCTCAATGGTGCTTTACACTGCCCTCTGCCAACGGTAGCAGAGGGGAAATAAGTATGTGAGAATGCTGTTCATAGACTACAGCTCAGTGTTCAACACCATAGTCCGCTCCAAGTTGACCCTCAAGACGGGGGCCCTTCAGGGATGTGTGCTTAGTCCCCTCCTGTTCTCCCAGTTCACCCACGACTGCATGGCCATGGACGACTCCAACTCCAGCACCATCATAAAGTTTGTTGATGACATGACAGTGGTAGGCTCAATCACCAACGGTGATTAGTAAGCCTCCAGGGAGGAGGTCAAAGACTTGGCAGTGTGGTGCCAGGACAACAACCTCTCCATCAAGGAGCTGATCGTGGGCTACTGGAGAAAGAGGGGAGAGCCCCCTCCTCATCCACAGGAATGTTGTGGAACGGGTCGAGAGCTTTAAGTTCCTTGGCATCCACATCACTAAGGATTTAACATGGTCCACACACACCCTCATTGTCATGAAGAGGGCACAGCAGTGCCTCTTCCCCCTCAGGAGGCTGAAAAGATTTGTCATGGGCCCTCGGCATTGGTGGAAAAAGTACCCAATTTTCATACTTGAGTAAAAGTAAAGATACCTTAAAACAAAATTACTCAAGTAAAAGTGAAAGTCACCTGGTAAAATACTACTTGAGTAAAAGTGTTAAAGTATCTGGTTTTAAATATACTTAAGTATCAAAAGTAAATGTAATTGCGAAAATATACATAAGTATCAAAAGTAAAAGTATAACTGATTTCAAATTCCTTATATTATTCAAACCATTTTCTTCATTTTATTTTATTTATTGATAGCCAGGGGGACACTCCAACACTCAGACATAATATTAAAACCAAGCATTTGTATAGTGAGTCTGCCAGATCAGAGGCAGTAGGGATGACCAGGAATGTTCTCTTGATAAGTGTGTGAGTTAGACAATTTTCTTGTTCAGCTAAGCATTCAAAATGTAACGAGTACTTTTGGGTGTCAGGGAAAATTATGGAGTAAAAAGTACATAATTTTCTTGAGGAATGTAGTGAAGTAAAATTACAAGTTGCCAAAAATATCAATAGCTCGTACTTCTAAACATTGATCTGGTACTCCCTGTATGTAGCTCCATTATTGTGTATTTTATCCCTCATGTTACTATTTTATTACAATTAAAACATTTTAACTCTGCGTCGATGGGAAGGGCTCGTAAGCAAGCATTTCACCAGTTAAAGACCACACCAGTTGTATTTGGAGCATGTGACAAATACAACTTGATTTGACCTCATTCTGGCTTAACACGTAGAGAGAAAAGTGCATGGAAATGGAAAAAGTTACATTTACACACGTATAACTTGAGTCTGAATTCCCCCCATAGAGAATAGACGTTGTATGTCCCACAATCCTGGAAAATAGGGTAGTGGTGTCTAGAAACAGCAACTGATTCTCTTTAAAAACAGGAAGGTAAATGTGAGCATGTTCACCCTCCACCAGAGGGTGGAGAGTGACCTGTATCAGTGATTTTGACAAGATAGACAGCTCATCTGCAGAGATACGGCTTTCCATGTAATCGCCTAAGATTGTACTTTTTATACCACATATTGTATAACTATGTACTATGTACCTTATTTTTGTACATATAATTATCTGCCAATGGTATACATAATAGAACTGCAATACAGAACTTAGATACACTCTGAATCTACACTGAGAGCTATACAGGTTATATCTTGCCTGTTTGGCCATGTCCGGGAGTATCGTCAGACAGGGCCACAGGGGTCTGCTGACCCTTCCTGTCTCAGCCTCCAGTATTTATGCTGCAGTAGTTTATGTGTGGGGGGGCTAGTGTCACGTGTACTCCCTCTAGGTCACCAGGGTGCTCATTATGGCGCACACCTGTCACCATCGTTACGCACACCTGCGCGTCATCAGACTCACCTGGACTCCATCACTTCCCTGATTACCTTCCCTACATATGTCACTCCCTTTGGTTCCTTCCCCAGGTGTTTCTGTTTCAGGTCTGTGTGTTGTTCATGTGTTCTTGTTTTATATTATATTATATTATGTTTATTTTATTAAAATACTCACTCCATGAACTTGCTTCCTGTCTCTCAGTGCACATAGTTACAGCTAGGGTCAGTCTGTAATATCTGGAGTATTTCTCCTGTCTTATATGGTATCCTGTGTGAATTTTAGTATGCTCCCTCTAACTCTCTTTTTCTCTCTCTCTCTCGGAGGACCTGAGCCCTAGGACCATGCCTCAGGACTACCTGGCCTGATGACCGCTTGCTGTCCCCAGCCCGCCTGCTCCAGTTTCAACTGTTCTGCCTGCGGCTATGGAACCCTGACCTGTTCACTGGACGTGCTACCTGTCCCAGACCTGCTGTTTTCTCTCTCTACCGCACCTGCTGTCTCTAACTCTGAACGATTGGCTAAGAAAAGCCAACTGACATTTACTCCTGATGTGCTGACCTGTTGCCCCCTCTACAACCACTGTGATTATTATCTGACCCTGCTGGTCATCCAGAAGAGGACTGGTCACCCCTCATAGCCTGGTTCCTCTCTAGGTTTCTTCCTAGGTTCCGACTTTTCTAGTGAGTTTTTCCTAGCCACCGTGCTTCTACAGCTGCATTGCTTGCTGTTTGAGGTTTTAGGCTGGATTTCTGTACAGCACTTCATGACATCGACTGATGTAAAAAGGGCTTTATAAATACATTTGATCGATTGATTGATTAATTACTGGTGTTGCCTGGCTACCTATCCACATCACTCTGGCCAAACTGACGTTTCTTCTCCAAAATGAGTCTGGATTTGCCTCCCTCCCCTACGATTTCTAGAATGGGAACACATTTTGACTGTTCTTATTGGTCACACAAACTGATGGGTTAGGCCAGAGCCAGCCTAACATGCTGATGTTATCAACTTTGGTACTCTGATTGCTTAGATTTGTTAGAGACGATCCAGTCGCTGATCAAATTTGGTTTGTCCAACTCCCCTCATTTTGAAGTCACACATTACTTTTAGGATGGCAGATTTAGACAATGTATGTAGCAATTAATAGGGCTGCATATATGCATTTCAGGTGACTACCTCATGAAGCTGATTGAGAGAATGCCAAGAGTCTGCAAAGCTGTCATCAAGGCAAAGGGTGACTACTTAGAAGAATACTTTTTGTTTACTACATAATTCCATATGTGTTATTTCATAGTTTTGATGTCTTCACTATTATCCTATAATGTAGAAAATAGTACAAATAAATAAAAACCCTAGTAGGTGTGTCCAAACTTTTGACTGGTACTGTACATGTGACATTATGTAAGAGTGAGCTTAACAGATGTATAGGCAGAGGGAGAAAAGAGAGAGGAACATGTACAGTAGCCTCTTCTTCTAGGCTTTAGACCAGCCTAGTAGACTACTGTGGTAAGAATAATCCACCAGATAAAAGGATATGTCTCAGGTATGTAAACCAAACCCCCTGCCCACTCATTCCTGTGCTTTGAGGGGAACTGATTGGGTGGCGCAGCACTCTCAATGCCCTGGACCGACAGCTGTCCCTTATAAATGGAACGTGCCACCCAGGCTTTTGTTGTCATTTTGATTCGTTTTCAGTCCCAACCACTCTGCAACCCCATTTACATTATACAGTAGGTTAGAAGGCTATAATCTTTTCCTGTTGTTTAATAGACTGTACACAAACATATTCATACATAATGTACTGTGCCAGTTTAAATCAATACACTCAAAACAGCTGCACACAAATCAATACTACTCTGTCCCTCTAGTTTAGGTCTTCAATGCAAATATAATTTGTAAAATTAATATATTTCTGAACAATCCAGTCATGAGAGATAAATATAACATAGATATCAATAAATGTCTGAGGCCACACAGTGATCTATTGTCCAAATGCAACTCTGTGATCAAGCTATCATAAATGTCTCAACCGCTAACGATTAGGCTTACTGAAATTATATAAAATAACTTTCATTTGAGGAAAAAAAATATATATATTGTATATAGCCACGAGAAAACACACAGTTTTGGTAATTGACATTTTAACCAGCCAAGCTTTACCAGAGCATATAAATATAGTTACAAATCATATACAGACTAAATCAGGAAGCCCTTAAGCATATAAACTCAGCAAAAAAATAAACGTCCTCTCACTGTGTCGCCCCCAGCTGCATTGAGTACTGCAGTCCATCTCCTCATTGACTGCACCAGATTTGTCAGTTCTTGCTGTGAGATGTTACCCCACTCTTCCACCAAGGCACCTGCAAGTTCCCAGACATTTCTGGGGTGAATAGCCCTAGCCCTCACCCTCCGATCCAACAGGTCCCAGACGTGCTCAATGTGATTGAGATCAAGGCTCTTCGCTGGCTATGGCAGAACACTGACATTCCTGTCTTGCAGGAAATCACACACAGAACAAGCACATGTGTTGTTACACATGGTCTGCCACTGCGAGGGCGATCAGCTGTCCATCCTGTCTCCCTGTAGCGCGGTCTTAGGTGTCTCACAGTACGGAGAATGCAATTTATTGCCCTGGCCACATCTGCAGTCCTCATGCCTCCTTGCAGCATACCTAAGGCACATTTACGCAGATGAGCCGGGACTCTGGGCCTCTTTCTTTTGGTGTTTTTCAGAGTCAGTAGAAAGTCCTCTTTAGAGTCCTACGTTTTCATAACTGTGACCTTAATTGCCTACCGTCTGTAAGATGTTAGTGTCTTAACGACCGTTCCACAGAAGCATGTTCATTAATTGTTTATGTTTCATTGAACAAGCATGGGAAACAGTGTTAAAACTCTTTACAATGAAGATCTGTGAAGTTATTGGGATTTTTACAAATTATCTTCGAAAGACAGGGTATTGAAAAAGAGGCTTTTTTTTGCTGAGTTTACATGTTATCACCAAAACAAATACATGTTAACAGATCTTCTAGTCACGCAGGGATAAGTACTAGGCTTGTGTTTTCTTCTCTCAGACATTACAGTTCAACTGTAGGGTCACAAGAGAGATGAGGGTGGGTTGGCCACTCAAAGACATCGGTTTTCATTCAGGCCACTTTGACTGTTTTTGATTCATATAATTCCATTCAACTCTATGCCTTCTGAAGAATGATGGTTGATCAAGCAAAGTCAATGACGAAACAAAGCCTGAGCCAGAGAGCTAATATTTCCTCTTGCTCAACATCAACCTTCGTGACGTAGCAACAGTGAAAACACTGCAGATAGGGACAGGACTGTGTACACAAGGATATGATTGTTTAGTTTGATCAATGTATGCATTGAATAATCACCGGATAAATGTAGGGTTGGGAGAAGAATTTCACAACCTTGTATTCTTTGCCAGGACTCAATATCTCTAATTAGATTGTATTGCAGGAGACTCTAGTCTTGGGAAATATTTGGTTAATGACTCAGTCATTGAAGTACAAGATGCCAGCC
Source organism: Oncorhynchus nerka (assembly GCF_034236695.1). Classification (NCBI taxonomy): domain Eukaryota; kingdom Metazoa; phylum Chordata; class Actinopteri; order Salmoniformes; family Salmonidae; genus Oncorhynchus; species Oncorhynchus nerka. The sequence continues at coordinate 66,436,698 of NC_088409.1, read as the reverse complement.
ATTGGTCAATGGTCATCATTAGCAGTGTCCAGTGGGTTTAAGTGCATGTCAATGTGTTGGGATCAGTAATGTCTCCCTCTATATCAGACAGCCGTCAACAGCCAGTGATAAGTGTCATTACCTGCAGGCAAATGCAAAACATAGAGACGTGATCTGTACTCACACAGGATACCTGGGGCCTCATTTATAAAACGGACTAACAATCCATTTTGATCTTAAGTATGACTTCACGCAGAAAACCACATATAAGTAGTTATTTATAAAACCTTACTTTGACGTGGAAATGATCTTATCTCTACTCAAAGTCTAGACTTGACGTAAGTGATCTTCCTGCTGGTTATGTAGGGCTATTCTTTTTTTCCCTTGCAGTTTGTCAAACCATTTCTTTTTCACTTCAGCCACAGTTCTGTCTTGCTGCCCCACGGCGTTCACTGCAGCGCGACACACTCCCAAGATACCTGTCTGGCTTTGTTTGTCAACACACTATTTAGTCCACCGAATAATATGTGTTGCCTGTCTTCAATCTCCTCTACCATCGCCGGGATCTCGTCATCCAAAAGGTTTGCTTTTCTCTTATGGTCCATGGCTATTCCTGACGAAACCCTCATTGTAAGGCACGTTCAGGTGCCGTCAATTGTAAATTAATTTGAGATTTATAGATCACAGGTGCGTAAATTACAAATGGGCTTCTTAGAACCTGCGTAAGCACGTTTTTTATGCTCAGTATCTTTTATGAATCGAACGTAAGCACACCATCGGAAATTATTTGACCACTAAGGTCAAGTATAAATCTAAGAGCATTTTTATAAATCAGGCCCATGGCAATGTTATAGAATGATAAAACATTTTAAGAACAAACAAGGCGTTTCACAGCAACGGTGTGACAGTAGTGTACAGTGATGTACAGTATAATACTGGGGGTAAAGGGAGGTATACTCCCAGAATATTTCACGGAAACATCCTAAACTCAGACTTCTTTTGCTGAGTAGGTAGAGTATTGTGGTTCGAGAGAGTCGTGGGTGACTGTGTGTGGGTAAGGGCGGTGAGAGAGACCTGAGGGGTAAGACGGCCATCGAATCAAGTGAGGTCAAGGTCAAAATCTTAGATAGGGGACCTCCCTTCTCATTCCCAATCTCCCTCCCTCCCGCTATCCATCCATCTATCCATCCACTGCTTAGTTTATGAGTGCCACGGTGCTCTCTGGCTGTTCCCCGCAGAAGAACTTGAGTGCCAGACGCACGTGGACAGGCACAAAGACGTAGGGTGTGTAGATAACCATGGCCATGGAGGAGAAGAGGACAGAGTTGAAGATGGACTGCTCCCAGGGCTCAAGCACATACAGTGCCTTGCGAAAGTATTCGGCCCCCTTGAACTTTGCGACCTTTTGCCACATTTCAGGCTTCAAACATAAAGATATAAAACTGTATTTTTTTGTAAAGAATCAACAACAAGTGGGACACAATCATGAAGTGGAACCACATTTATTGGATATTTCAAACTTTTTTAACAAATCAAAAACTGAAAAATTGGGCGTGCAAAATTATTCAGCCCCTTTACTTTCAGTGCAGCAAACTCTCTCCAGAAGTTCAGTGAGGATCTCTGAATGATCCAATGTTGACCTCAATGACTAATGATGATAAATACAATCCACCTGTGTGTAATCAAGTCTCTGTATAAATGCACCTGCACTGTGATAGTCTCAGAGGTCCGTTAAAAGCGCAGAGAGCATCATGAAGAACAAGGAACACACCAGGCAGGTCCGAGATACTGTTGTGAAGAAGTTTAAAGCCGGATTTGGATACAAAAAGATTTCCCAAGCTTTAAACATCCCAAGGAGCACTGTGCAAGCGATAATATTGAAATGGAAGGAGTATCAGACCACTGCAAATCTACCAAGACCTGGCCGTCCCTCTAAACTTTCAGCTCATACAAGGAGAAGACTGATCAGAGATGCAGCCAAGAGGCCCATGATCACTCTGGATGAACTGCAGAGATCTACAGCTGAGGTGGGAGACTCTGTCCATAGGACAACAATCAGTCGTATATTGCACAAATCTGGCCTTTATGGAAGAGTGGCAAGAAGAAAGCCATTTCTTAAAGATATCCATAAAAGTGTCGTTTAAAGTTTGCCACAAGCCACCTGGGAGACACACCAAACATGTGGAAGAAGGTGCTCTGGTCAGATGAAACCAAAATTGAACTTTTTGGCAACAATGCAAAACGTTATGTTTGGCGTAAAAGCAACACAGCTCATCACCCTGAACACACCATCCCCACTGTCAAACATGGTGGTGGCAGCATCATGGTTTGGGCCTGCTTTTCTTCAGCAGGGACAGGGAAGATGGTTAAAATTGATGGGAAGATGGATGGAGCCAAATACAGGACCATTCTGGAAGAAAACCTGATGGAGTCTGCAAAAGACCTGAGACTGGGACGGAGATTTGTCTTCCAACAAGACAATGATCCAAAACATAAAGCAAAATCTACAATGAAATGGTTCAAAAATAAACATATCCAGGTGTTAGAATGGCCAAGTCAAAGTCCAGACCTGAATCCAATCTTGAAACTGTGGAAAGAACTGAAAACTGCTGTTCACAAATGCTCTCCATCCAACCTCACTGAGCTCGAGCTGTTTTGCAAGGAGGAATGGGAAAAAAAATTCAGTCTCTCGATGTGAAAAACTGATCGAGACATACCCCAAGCGACTTACAGCTGTAATCGCAGTAAAAGGTGGCACTACAAAGTATTAACTTAATTTTGCACGCCCAATTTTTCAGTTTTTGATTTGTTAAAAAGTTTGAAATATCCAATAAATGTCGTTCCACTTCATGATTGTGTCCCACTTGTTGTTGATTCTTCACAAAAAATACAGTTTTAGATCTTTATGTTTGAAGCCTGAAATGTGGCAAAAGGTCGCAAAGTTCAAGGGGGCCGAATACTTTCGCAAGGCACTGTATATGCCTGTGATGAGCAGGTACTGGTAGTACAGCCAGCCTAGGTACTCCTTTGGGTATTTAAAATCCATCCTCATGCTGCTCCAGTGGTCAGGGTGAGGATGGGAGAGGGGGGGGGGTGGAGCAGAGAAAGGAACAGAGAAAGATAGAGAGATGAAAGGGGGAGTGATAGGAAGATAGGAGACAGAAGAGAGGAGGATGGCAGTGATAATGTCAGCAGGGGACACATAATGGGCATAAACACACAAACAAATACACAAGACAGACGACACAACATCAATCATGTGGAAAGATATACAGTTAGTTGCTTCACCTGCACTACCTGATAGAATTAAACCTATTTTCCCAAGAGGAAACACCAATTGTAAAAGGGAAAACACTTAGGTGAAAGATGAACTTACCATGTGTGTGGGTGTTTTGTGGGGGAAAAAAAGTAGTTCAGTGGTATAACCTCCATTTTTTGTCATAGTCTCATTTTAAACCCTAGTCTTCAGCTTTCAATGCACCTGTTATTATGTAATTACACATGTCTTACATACCTACCATATCCTTGGGGGATGTAACAATGGAACATGGTGTTAGAAAACACATTACACGTGGGTCTGTGTTTATTAATGAGAAGGTCCAGGATCAATCACAGCCCATGGCCCCTGGGGGCCACTGGGGTCTCTCAGGTGGAGAGGCACTGCAGAAATGAGCTCCTGAGAGCCCCAGACGAGGTAAATTAATCTGCATACACGCATGCATGCACAGCACATACACACACAGTATCCCACTCAAACAGCACACATGGCACCTTTCTTTTTATGGTCAATGCTGTCAAAATGTCCACCACCGTACAGATGGTGGAAAGGAACAGACATTTACAACTGAGAGGGACTTCCTATGGGTTAAGGAAGGATCATATAATTGTTTATACTTGTGAGCAAACATTCCATAACTGCAGGTGTCAGTAAATAGCCAACCATGGCTTCATACCTGTTCAAACAACACTGTCCAGGTGGCAGTATGTACCCTTCCAGTTTGTTTGAGAACTCGTAGAAGTAGTAGAAGAAAATGGACTACTTCAAAATGGAGATGACCTCAATAGCACTGCCCATGCGCACACAGACACTGGCAAAATGACTGAGATTGCTCCAAAATGTTGAGTGAATGGATAGCCTATTTAGCTGATAGCCTTTATTCTTTTATAAATCAAATGAAGATATATTTTCAGCACATTGATATCCCAGTACTCTCTTTCATTGTCTGTCTATGGGAATAAAATGTGTTTTTACAACTTCTCAGCTGCTTACATTATTGATGTGTAAAGACATGGCTGAGCCACTCTGTCCAGTTGACTGAACAGACAGTCTCCAAGCATACAGACGCTGCACCGGGTGGAAGTCTGGAAGCCAAACTCACCACATGAAGGAGCATGTTACTGTCTGGGACCCTGAACCGTTGAACAGTCAGGTAGCCCAATGATCCTTCAATAGTATTCTTGGAAGGAGAGTGAAAAGTGGACATACGGAGTCAGAAAAAAAGGGGATGATAAAATGAGGTGTGTGGATGACAAGAACAGGTCGACAGAGACAGCATATACCGTAGGTGTGTGGAGGGGAAGTGGATGACAAGAACAGGTCGACAGAGACAGCATACACCGTAGGTGTGGAGGGGAAGTGGATGACAAGAACAGGTCGACAGAGACAGCATATACCGTAGGTGTGGAGGGGAAGTGGATGACAAGAACAGGTCGACAGAGACAGCATATACTGTAGGTGTGGAGGGGAAGTGGATGACAAGAACAGGTCGACAGAGACAGCATATACTGTAGGTGTGGAGGGGAAGTGGATGACAAGAACAGGTCGACAGAGACAGCATATACTGTAGGTGTGGAGGGGAAGTGGATGACAAGAACAGGTCGACAGACAGCATATACTGTAGGTGTCGAGGGGAATTGGATGACAAGAACAGGTCGACAGAGACAGCATATACCGTAGGTGTGTGGAGGGGAGGTGGGTGAGAAAAGGGAGTCAGGGGGGGAGAGTGGGAGGGAAGGTAGAGAACCTCTCGCTCTACCTTATTGTCCTCCTCTGACTCGAAGGAATCTAAAGTTACTTTCCCAAGGATCTGGTTACCCCTAACAACATGTTTAAGTTGCCAAAAAACAAGATCCCCCCTCCTCCCTCTTCAAGCAAGACTGTGAAGTGTCACATAACACACCTCCTCTCCCCTAAAATATCTAAGCCCCCAAGATAAAGTTTCCTCTGAAGCACTCAACCTCCCCCTGCACCAACCTCTCCCCTTCAGCCCCTACTATAATTACAATGTCTACCCGGCAACAATAGAGCAGCTTGCATTGGATAAGTCTAATAGTAGGGGACATGTGCCCACAGTCCTAGTCCCAAATGATTTTTGAATTGATTCATTTCTGAAGTTTAGCAAACTCATTTCAGCTTGATGATGGGGAACCAATTTCACAAGGCAATGACTCTGCATGTGAGTGGGGCTGGTTTTGTTAGGTAGAGAATCTAGATGCCAGTCTGCAGCCTATTACAAGCATAAGCATACCCAAGCCATAATGCATACACATATACCCTGGGATATCTACACATAGAACTAGCTACTCATAGAAGGTGCCCATGCATTCCCAACTGGTACATTCTACATTTCATCATGTGGCCAGTCTCTGCTTTTAAGTGTTAGGTACCATATTGAGAGTGAGGTCCATGCTTATAGTTCAGTAACATCTTCCCCACTTCCTTAGTGGATGCTATGCATCTCTGAATGAAAAAGTCATATTGTAACCAGGTTATATTTTATGTGGTGTACATCACCACAAACCACTGCCTCTAATATGGAGACAGGGAAGGGTCACACAAAGGGCAGGATCCACTCAATAACTCAGCATCCTCAGAAGTGACCCTTCTGCTGCATTCTGAGTGGCTGCTGTTGGGGGGAGACTGTAAGTAATGGTAGCTGACAGCGCATGGCATTGCCATTCTTATTGGACTACTAATCACTCATGTTATTAGTAGGATTTTTTATTGAACCTTTAACTAGGGAAGTCAGTTAAGAACAAATTCTTATTTACAATGACGGCCAAACCCGGATGACGCAGGGCCAATTGTGCGCCGCCCTATAGGACTCCAAATCACGACCAGTTGTGATACAGCCTGGATTCGAACACTGCACTGAGATGCAGTGCCTTAGACCGCTGCTCCACTCGGGAGCCCATTTGTCTAGTCAAACATCATGTTGATGTTGTTAAGACCCTGATTGGTCTGAACAGTCATTATGTGGATGTAAGCATGCTGGTGATTTCTCTATTCGGTCAGCATGTCGGCTCCCTCTCCCCCGGTGGCGTCTGTCAGGCTGAGGTCCTCCAGCATCTCCATCAGAGAGATCCGAGGGGCGCCCTCGTCATCCGTATCACTCTCCACTGGGATCTTAGACGCATCTGCGATATAAAACAACTTCATCATGAGGCTACAGCTAAAATAGATCAATAAATCAAATCAAATTTATTTATATAGCCCTTCGTACATCAGCTGATATCAATAGAAAGCTATGGGTGACAATTGAGGAAAACATCCAGATTCTTGCAAGAAGAACTATAAAGACAAGCAGAAAGCTGCGGTCCCACTCACCTCGGAAGATGTTGACGTTCTTTCTCAGGGCTTCGTCCTCCTCCAGGTCCTCTAGGAAGTCCTGGTATTGTCTGAAACAGGAAGAGAGGAGAACAAATAAATCACAGACACCTTTCACAACTTACAAAGTCATCACCTGGATATAGAGCATATTCATCCTTCACTTTCTCTCTCCGCATCCTTTCCTGCTTCTACCCCTCTATATTCCTCCTCTCTCATCAGCTCTTCCTCTCCTCCTTACCTCTCATCTTCAGGCGCCATGCCCTCTCTATCTTTGTCCATCTCTTTCAGCTTCCAGTTCCTGCGCTTCACCCTCTTGCTGCGGTTGTAGCTCTTCTTGATTAGCACCTGCAAGTCCACAACAAACATGCCCAAATGGCTTCAATACATGCATTAATTTAGTTTTGTTATGATGTATTCTGTCCTTTGCAGTCATGTGCTGACAGGTATGCAGTTGAGCTCTCATTTCAAAATGAAGTGAACTCTTGAAGTGAACCGTGGTCAGGTGGCCAATTTTCCCATTAAAGAATTGACATTTCAACTCAATGCAGCAAACAAAATCAAACCAATACCACAATGTCCACCAGGGGGCAATGTGATGTTATACAGACAGTACAGTACATGGTAAAAGAGGTCTGGTCTGAGCAGGGTTCTCCAACCTTTTCTAGCATGTGCTACTTATATATATAAATAAACGTTGCGAGCTATAATTTAATTTATTGCTTTCCGATAGGCACATTGTTTTCTTCTCCTCTACCTCGTCCCAGGGTCCTTGGTGTACAAGATATCTGTTTTCTGTCAACATACCTGGTCAAATAATGGTTGATAAACAGTATTTGGCATGACAGGCCCCATAAAATTATATTTTCCAGAATTGTATTTTTCCTGGTTTTGGATATTTTTTAATGTTTTCCAGAAACAACAAAAATTGATGTTCTGAGTCCATGTCCATGTTTAAATCACATCAGAACAACATTTATGATGTCTGGAAAAAGTGTGTAATTCCCCTTTAACTGAGCATCAGGCAAGAGTGGAATGTGTCGGTCTAGCGATGTTTCTGCTGATAGGCCTACTGCTGAAGCACATGCCATGGCAGAGTTTGAAAAACAATGGCCACCCAATTCAAACAAATAATCATGATTTATAGTTCTGTCAGGTAAGCCTACTTTGAGGTTAACATTTAATAGAGAAAGTTTTGGGGAAGTCTGTCCACCCTACTGTATTAAAATGTGCACAATGTACATTATGTGGGGTTGAACCTCAAACACACAAACCAATTGAAAAAAAAAAATGTAATCATTAGCGTCGCTAACTGGCTACATACGGAGTGAGACAAATGCACGTACAAAACACACAGACAGGGGCAACATTGCTGGAAATTAATATGCAGATGTTATATTACTTTTGGCTTTTTAAGCCAATAGTGGCTAACCAGGGGTGGGAAAATGTCAATGTGACTGATTGAATAGTAGCTGGGAGCTTTATGTTTATGACAGTTTGTGATGGAAAACTGAATGTACTTTCAGAATTGATTGGCAGCTTCTCATATGTGGGCTGCGAGCTACAATCTACCTGTTGGAGATCCCTGTTTTGAAGGATACATGAGTGTGTCCACACAGTAGTATGTACTGGTTCTTACCACGTCAGGAATATGACTCGGGTTCATCTTGTTCAGAAACTCATCATTAACGTTGGAATTGGCAAAGTCAAAGCTAGAGTGAAACAAAAGTGAAATCATATTTTCTCTAACTTCACAATCAAAAGAGTAAGGTATTGTTTTGATTCTCTTATACAGCAAGAAGTTAGATGAACATTTAAGAGTTTAGTAGCTGTATAGCAGCCCATGACAGTCACCTACCCCTGAACCAGGTCTCCTATGTTGAGCAGGTGGCCCAGGTGGGTGCGACAGTGGTACTGCTGAGCCGTGTCCATCTCTGAGGTCTTCTGCACCCACACCTCAGCCAGGGTGTGCTGGAAACACACAAATCAGAACACATACACAAGATTTACCCTAGCGCCACCATTACTTCTATTCCTTTACACTAAACGGATGAAGGGTGTTTAGTTGTCCAACACCCTTAGATGGGGGAGGGGACATTATCGTACCGTAGCAAACCCATTTCCTGTTTCATTTTACAGAAACACTTCATTGTAATGTGGAGGGTTTCTCTCTAATCTGATGTGCTGACATTTCTTCCAAGAAAAGAGAAATGATCCCCATAATTCAATCTGCTTCAAAACACTGTCATTAAAGCCACAAACACACCAAAGCCCCGCAGTCAAGTGGGAAGTTGCACGCATGAATACACACAGTGGTGTAAAGTACTTGAGTAAAAATACTTTAAAGTACTAATTAAGTCGCTTTTTGGGGTATCTGTACTTTTCCATTTATATTTTTTGACAACATTTACTTCACTACATTCCTAAAGAAAATATTATACTTTTTACTCCATACATTTCCCTGACACCCAAAAATACTCATTACCTGTTTTGAATGCTTAGGACAGGAAAATGGTCCAATTCAAACACTAATCTAGAGAACATCCCTGGTCATCCCTACTGCCTCTGATTTGGCAGAATAACTAAACACAAATGCATCTTTTGTAAATAATGTGTTGGAGTGTGCCCCTGGCTATCCGTACATTTTGGAAAACAAGAAAATGGTGCCGTCTGCTTTGCTTAATATAAGGGATTTTAAGTGATTTATACTTTTGATACTTAAGGATATTTAAAAACCAAATACTTTTAGACTTTTACTCAAGTAGTATTTTACTGGCTGACTTTCACTTGAGTAAATTTCTA